>NC_050069.1:32489178-32717507 GCF_009764565.3 Dermochelys coriacea | reverse complement strand
ACATTATTGCATTAGAGCTTAGTGAATCCTTGATGTTTTGGTTCAGGCACCTGTCACAGTCTGGAGTGCAATCCAGACCAGTCAGAGGTTGTATCACCACTTGCCCTGTAACCTTGGGTGCCTCACAATGCTTTGCTGCTGTAGCTCTCAATCTGGGATACTCACAACCAGCCTACCAGTTGCACACTGAGTGTTTGTGTGCTAGACAGCTCTGACCCCAGCAGTCTGTCGACAGCCCCATAGCAGCTTCCACCAGCCTTGGTTACTACTTGAAGGGTGACCCCATCATACTCCCAGTCCAGAATTTTCCCAATGGCATGTCCTCTGCAATATCCAGCCCTTTCCTGGATGGTTCAGAGAAATAACATGGTTCATTTGTTCCTTTGAAGGCACAAAAACACATCACAGATTATTAACTTAACTGGGGGTAAATACACCCTTCCCTTTAAACACTGAACTGAGTTAGTTTGAAGTAAAACAAAACCAATTTATTAATAGGACATAGGTGAAGTGATGCTAAGTAAAATCGATTAAGTTAGGACAGGTTACAAGCAAATAAAAGTGAAAACACACATCTAAAAGTCTAAAACTTAATCTAGCAAGTTTCGATTCAAGGCTTTGTTCAAGATGAGCCTTTCTCATTCACAGTTTCCCAGCTAGATAATGATTGAACCTCTCCTTGATCAGAATTTCCACCCGAGGCTCAAAGGTGCTGGAGTCTTTGTCTTCTTTGGTGAAAGAGATAAAAGTAGAAAACCTCAAGTACCTTTATAGTCCAGTGAACCTTTGCAATGGACTTTTCTGAAGATGAGCCCCCAAAGTAAAGTTTATTCAAGCAGCGAGGAAGGCAACGTGGAGTCTGGTAAAGGAGACTTTTTTCCACCCCCACTTGTGTTTGCTGGAAAAAATGCAAATTGTTCTGATCCCTGCCATCTCCTCCCCTCACTGTATTGATGACCCTGTTTATTGCTTATATGTAAACTGAGGTAAATACACACTCCTTTTTTTTTAGAATAGACATGTTTAATAACTCCCTGGACATGCCTGATTTACACACACTTTAGTTATAATTCAAGCATATATTCATAACTCTTAATACCCACTGCATAAATGCATCATGCAAGAATATTAATGATCTGGGAGTTATTAGTTTTCAAATGATACCACACAAGTCATATTTTGTGCAAAGATTATTACAGTTGTGCATAGGGTGTGAAGATAGAGCTGAATTTCAAAATTAAATATGATTTTGAAATGTAAGGTTGAAATGAAACATTTTGATACAAAAAGTTTAAATGTTCCAAAATGAAATGGCCAAAACAAACCATTTTGACTTTGAATTTCTTTGTCATTTTTTTCTTCCAAAACTATTTGCCAAATTCAACCTGAATTGGTGGATAGTTTCAATGTCCTGAAAAAATGCATTTTCTGGCAAATTTACCCTTTATTAAAAAAAATTCAGCCAGTAATAGTCTCCATTCTTGACTCATCCTATTGCCCATCATTTAGGTCTTGTTAGACTGGACAGGACAAAGCACTGGAGGAGGACATACTGTTGGGAAAAACCCTTTGTTTTCATGGGATTAGTTAGATGACCTAGTAGTTTTCTTGCCTCTCTAATTGCTATGCTTTTATGACTGGCTTGTTCCATCTCACCTGGTGTCTCTTGTCTTCAGACAATATGCAACATTTAAGTCCTTTAAAACATTAAAAAAATCCCACCTATTTGCCTAGTTATAAATTTCTATGAACAATAATAGCTGCTAGTGATGTCTTAAAAGGTGACTCTTCATGGGGCGACCAGGGAATTTGTCACAGCAAGACAGCAGGAGAACTAATTTATATGTGAAGGATAATTCATCATGGGTAAGTCATTAAGAGCCAAGTCAGTATGATTTCTCCTCTACAACAATGTCATATTTTAAAGTCATAAGATGTCATCTGAATACACTTAAAAACTTAGAGTAGATGTTTTTCATAATTAAATGAAAGCATGTAATATATTTTCTAGGGAAAAAAAGATAAGAATAGCTGACAATGTGGTGGGTTTGAATTTTAAAAAATAATCTGGACCTGTTTGGATTTGGGACACAAAAACCAAAATTCATTTTCGTTACATTTTATAAACAGCATGTGAGAGTGGTTTTGATAATGAGAGATATTTACATAATAATGTGGTACATAGGAACTAACTCCTCATTTTTCTGGTAAAACTGTTTAATGTTTGAATTAAAAATAGGGCCAGACGACCTAACGTATATTAGCATAGCCAGCTCCACAGAGCTACACCAGTTTACACCAAATGAGGATCTGGCCTACCAGGTTTTCCTAGTAGAGGAAGGATAGTCCTTGTTTTAGAGCCCTAGTCTAGGATTTGGGAGACTAGGATTCAATTCCCTGCGCCACTACAGATTTCCTATTTGACTTTGGGCAAGTCACTTAGGGCTCAATCCACAAAAGGACTTAGATGCACAAGTCCAATGTTTAAGCACCACCAAGATCTTCAAAACACTGCTCAGCTGGTGGCTAAAGTCCCTATGTGCCAAAACTTCCACCAATAAAATCCCTGTGTTACCTAAAAATCTGCCATTCAGTATGCTCATAGCCACCTCAGTCTATGTGCCTGAGTGCTTATGTTGCAGTGAGAGCCTCAAACTAGGTGTTCCCTCTCATACCCCCTACCTGTGGGGCCTCATCTCGTGGGCATTTTCAGAGCATGCTGGAAAACACACAAAACAGCCAGAGAAGATGGTGCCACCCCCTGTCCCTTATAGCCTTTATCCCAGTGGTTAGAGCACTTACACAGGATGCAGAAGACTCAGATTTAATTCCACCAGCTGCTTGAATTTAGGTCCCCTACCATCAAGGAAAGGGCCTTAACCACTACACTATGGGGTATTATGGGGCAGATCACTCTCAGTTTCACCTGTTTAAGCTGTTCCATTGAAAAACAGTGAGGTGCTCAGATACTACAGTGATGAGAGACATGCAAGTACCTATGACCAATATTCCCTCTAATTTTTGACAGGCCATGTGTGCAAAAAAATTCTTCTGTGCTAATTGTTGTGCTTCTGAGCAAATTTTTGTGCGAGCGATGTTTCGCTGTGTGCACGGGGTTTAGGATCTGTGTGCGTGTGCACACGCGCACAGCTGACAGGGAACAGAGCCTATGACAGGTAAGGACGTATTAAGAACAATTTTGGTTTAGCTATGATAGAAAGTGAGTGGTCCAGCAACATTTTTATTTTTATTTCTCTGAAGGAAAGATTATTGGCAGAACAGAAGATCTAGGGTTCAAACTTAATAACTCAGTAGAGCCTAGCCAAATATTTGAACTTTAAACATTCCATTCTCGGTTTTGCACAGAGCTATGCTAGCAGGAAGGACATGTTTTATTAAAAAAAAACACCCTATATTTTTTTAGTAGATCCTGCTGTCCTTGCCAGATGGCAACAAAATAACAAGCAACATTACTGATGAAAGGAAGAAAATAAGGACATATGCACCTGTTCTTCCTACTGCTGCAGTGATTTACAAAAATTACTCATTTTACTGTCCAATGACTATGTTAAGTGACAGTTGTGCCATGAAAAATTGGTACTTGCTTTATATTATTTAAATAAAAATGTAATGATGGTGAAAGTGCTGGAGTGACACCACTAGGCATTGAACAGTTACAGAACAGGTGCATTGCAAGCTTCCCAAAGCTGCCCTATCACCACCCTGTTTTAGGGGAACAGCTCTTAGAGTCAAGAGGATAGTTCACTTGTTAGACCCAGTCAGTCCTTGTCTTCACTACGGAGGCTTCTAGAAACCATGGCATGGGGTTTCTTATCATGTGGATACTTTCCTATTGGAAATCAGACTGGGACAAACTCATTTCACATAAGCCATCAGATGGAAACTACTGCTTTTGGTTATTGTATATCAGGCCAGATTCAAACCTGTTACTAAAATGGGTATTTCC
The DNA here is from genome assembly GCF_009764565.3 of Dermochelys coriacea. Classification (NCBI taxonomy): domain Eukaryota; kingdom Metazoa; phylum Chordata; order Testudines; family Dermochelyidae; genus Dermochelys; species Dermochelys coriacea. Next base: position 32,713,540 of record NC_050069.1, on the reverse strand, counting down.
AGCTTTTGGTGACTTGTATCCTATTACTAATCCCCTAAACCATCTGAGCTAAATGAAGTGTTGGGGCTGGTAAGGATTCCCATTCTAGTGTATGGCTGGGGCCAGTAGGGCTCTAAATAGATAGCCTTCTAGGGGCACAAAGCTCTAAAGATATAGAGCAGGTTGCACAGAGGAGCCAAGAGGCCAGTGAAGAAGCTTGGCAACATGTGACCTCCAGACGAGGTAAGCGGAATGTCCGGGTTCCAGTAACACAGACACAGGTAACTAACCGCTTTCATGTTCTCTCCACAGGTACCATTGCGGAGAGTGGACCAGATGATATGTCTGGGGGGAGAAAGCAGAAGGAGACTCCGCTGGTTGGGAGGCATGAGATGCGATGTCCTGAGGTTGGGGGTTCCACGACCACCACTCCCAAGAGGAGAAGGCGGGTGGTGGTGGTCGGGGACTCTCTCCTCCGGGGGACTGAGTCATCTATCTGCCGCCCTGACCGGGAAAACCGAGAAGTCTGCTGCTTGCCAGGGGCTAAGATTCGTGATGTGACGGAGAGACTGCCGAGACTCATCAAGCCCTCGGATCGCTACCCCTTCCTGCTTCTCCACGTGGGCACCAATGATACTGCCAAGAATGACCTTGAGCAGATCACTGCGGACTACGTGGCTCTGGGAAGAAGGATAAAGGAGTTGGAGGCGCAAGTGGTGTTCTCGTCCATCCTCCCCGTGGAAGGAAAAGGCCTGGGTAGGGAACCGTCGAATCGTGGAGGTCAACGAATGGCTACGCAGGTGGTGTCGGAGAGAAGGCTTTGGATTCTTTGACCATGGGATGGTGTTCCATGAAGGAGGAGTGCTGGGCAGAGACGGGCTCCATCTTACGAAGAGAGGGAAGAACATCTTTGCCAGCAGGCTGGCTAACCTAGTGAGGAGGGCTTTAAACTAGGTTCACCGGGGGAAGGAGACCAAAGCCCTGAGGTAAGTGGGAAAGCGGGATACCGGGAGGAAGCACAGGCAGGAATGTCTGAGAGGGGAGGGCTCCTGCCTCATACTGGGAATGAGGGGCGATCAACAGGTTATCTCAAGTGCTTATATACAAATGCACAAAGCCTTGGAAACAAGCAGGGAGAACTGGAGGTCCTGGTGATGTCAAGGAATTATGACGTGATTGGAATAACAGAGACTTGGTGGGATAACTCACATGACTGGAGTACAGTCATGGATGGTTATAAACTGTTCAGGAAGGACAGGCAGGGCAGAAAAGGTGGGGGAGTAGCACTGTATGTAAGGGAGCAGTATGACTGCTCAGAGCTCCGGTACGAAACTGTGGAAAAACCTGAGTGTCTCTGGATTAAGTTTAGAAGTGTGTGCAACAAGAGTGATGTCATGGTGGGAGTCTGCTATAGACCACCGGACCAGGGGGATGAGGCGGATGAGGCTTTCTTCCGGCAACTCACGGAAGCTACTAGATCGCATGCCCTGATTCTCATGGGTGACTTTAATTTTCCTGATATCTGCTGGGAGAGCAATACAGCGGTGCATAGACAATCCAGGAAGTTTTTGGAAAGCGTAGGGGACAATTTCCTGGTGCAAGTGCTAGGGGAGCCAACTAGGGGGAGCGCTTTTCTTGACCTGCTGCTCACAAACCGGGTAGAATTAGTGGGGGAAGCAAAAGTGGATGGGAATCTGGGAGGCAGTGACCATGAGTTGGTTGAGTTCAGGATCCTGACGCAGGGAAGAAAGGTAAGCAGCAGGATACGGACCCTGGACTTCAGGAAAGCAGACTTTGACTCCCTCAGGGAACAGATGGCCAGGATCCCCTGGGGGACTAACATGAAAGGGAAGGGAGTCCAGGAGAGCTGGCTGTATTTCAAGGAATCCCTGTTGAGGTTACAGGGACAAACCATCCCGATGAGTCGAAAGAATAGTAAATATGGCAGGCGACCAGCTTGGCTTAATGGTGAAATCCTAGCGGATCTTAAACATAAAAAAGAAGCTTACAAGAAGTGGAAGGTTGGACATATGACCAGGGAAGAGTATAAAAATATTGCTCGGGCATGTAGGAAAGATATCAGGAGGGCCAAATCGCACCTGGAGCTGCAGCTAGCAAGAGATGTCAAGAGTAACAAGAAGGGTTTCTTCAGGTATGTTGGCAACAAGAAGAAAGCCAAGGAAAGTGTGGGCCCCTTACTGAATGAGGGAGGCAAGCTAGTGACAGAGGATGTGGAAAAAGCTAATGTACTCAATGCTTTTTTGCCTCTGTTTTCACTAACAAGGTCAGCTCCCAGACTGCTGTGCTGGGCAACACAAAATGGGGAAGAGATGGCCAGCCCTCTGTAGAGATAGAGGTGGTTAGGGACTATTTAGAAAAGCTGGACGTGCACAAGTCCATGGGGCCGGACGAATTGCATCCGAGAGTGCTGAAGGAATTGGCGGCTGTGATTGCAGAGCCCTTGGCCATTATCTTTGAAAACTCGTGGCGAACGGGGGAAGTCCCGGATGACTGGAAAAAGGCTAATGTAGTGCCCATCTTTAAAAAAGGGAAGAAGGAGGATCCTGGGAACTACAGGCCGGTCAGCCTCACCTCAGTCCCTGGAAAAATCATGGAGCAGGTCCTCAAAGAATCAATCCTGAAGCACTTAGAGGAGAGGAAAGTGATCAGGAACAGTCAGCATGGATTCACCAAGGGAAGGTCATGCCTGACTAATCTAATCGCCTTTTATGATGAGATTACTGGTTCTGTGGATGAAGGGAAAGCAGTGGATGTATTGTTTCTTGACTTTAGCAAAGCTTTTGACACGGTCTCCCACAGCATTCTTGTCAGCAAGTTAAGGAAGTATGGGCTGGATGAATGCACTATAAGGTGGGTAGAAAGCTGGCTAGATTGTCGGGCTCAACGGGTAGTGATCAATGGCTCCATGTCTAGTTGGCAGCCGGTGTCAAGTGGAGTGCCCCAGGGGTCGGTCCTGGGGCCCGTTTTGTTCAATATCTTCATAAATGATCTGGAGGATGGTGTGGATTGCACTCTCAGCAAATTTGCGGATGATACTAAACTGGGAGGAGTGGTAGATACGCTGGAGGGGAGGGATAGGATACAGAAGGACCTAGACAAATTGGAGGATTGGGCCAAAAGAAATCTAATGAGGTTCAATAAGGATAAGTGCAGGGTCCTGCACTTAGGATGGAAGAATCCAATGCACCGCTACAGACTAGGGACCGAATGGCTCGGCAGCAGTTCTGCGGAAAAGGACCTAGGGGTGACAGTGGACGAGAAGCTGGATATGAGTCAGCAGTGTGCCCTTGTTGCCAAGAAGGCCAATGGCATTTTGGGATGTATAAGTAGGGGCATAGCGAGCAGATCGAGGGACGTGATCGTTCCCCTCTATTCGACACTGGTGAGGCCTCATCTGGAGTACTGTGTCCAGTTTTGGGCCCCACACTACAGGAAGGATGTGGATAAATTGGAAAGAGTACAACGAAGGGCAACAAAAATGATTAGGGGTCTAGAGCACATGACTTATGAGGAGAGGCTGAGGGAGCTGGGATTGTTTAGTCTGCAGAAGAGAAGAATGAGGGGGGATTTGATAGCTGCTTTCAACTACCTGAAAGGGGGTTTCAAAGAGGATGGCTCTAGACTGTTCTCAATGGTAGCAGATGACAGAAAGGAGTAATGGTCTCAAGTTGCAATGGGGGAGGTTTAGATTGGATATTAGGAAAAACTTTTTCACTAAGAGGGTGGTGAAACACTGGAATGCGTTACCTAGGGAGGTGGTAGAATCTCCTTCCTTAGAGGTTTTTAAGGTCAGGCTTGACAAAGCCCTGGCTGGGATGATTTAACTGGGACTTGGTCCTGCTTTGAGCAGGGGGTTGGACTAGATGACCTTCTGGGGTCCCTTCCAACCCTGATATTCTATTCTATGATTCTATTCTATTCTATTCTATTCTAGGGCTCACCTGGCTAGGGTTAGTGTTGAGGTCAGCAGGGGTCCCCTAAAGAGTGTTAGGGCTACAGAGGGTGGGCCACCCCCTAGTCAGGCTCAGTGCTGGGGCCAGTAGGATACACTGGCCTCGAGTTAGGATTACCGGGGTAGGACTCCCATGTCTAGGGTTAAGGTTGGGGCTGGCAGGGTGGCCTGGGTTATGGTTACAGTGTGCAAGCCTCCCCAGACTAGGGTTAGGACTGGATCCAGTTATGCACTCCAAGATAGGGTTAGGGTTACATTGGCTAGGGTTCCCTGGGCTTGGGTTCGGGTAAGGGCCAGTAGGGAAACATGGGCCGGGTTTAGAGTGTGGGGATCCCGGGCCAGGATTAGGGTTGGGGCTGGTAGGGCTGCCTGGGCTAGGGTTACAAAGGGAAGGGCTCCTTGAGTCAGGATTGGGGTTACAGAGGGTAAAGCTTCGTGGACCACGCTTATGGTTGGATCGGTTAAGGTACTATGGTCTAGGATTACAGTGACAGCGGGTAGGATATGCCAGGTTAATGTTTGGAGTATAGAGGCTATGGCTCCTTGGACTAGGGTTAGAGTTACAAATGGTAGGGCTCTACTGACTAGAGGTAGGTTTGAGGCTGGTAGAGCTCCCTGGGTTAGGGTTATAGAGGACAGGGCACACAGGCTAGGGTTAGGGTCACAAAGGGTGTTGTTCAGTGGGCTAGTGTTATGAGGGTAAGGATTTTAGGGTTAGTGCTAGAATAGCTTCCCAGGCTAGGGTTATGATTACAAATGGTAGGGCTTCCAGGTCTAGAGTTACAGATGGTAAGACTCTCTTGGCTAGGGTTAGGGTTGGTAAGCCTTTCTGGGTTCAATTAGGGTTTCAAATGGTAGGGCTCTTAAAGATGGTGCCCCTCCTTGACTGTGTAGCTTTTAAAGATGGTATCCCTCCATGCACCATGTACATGCAAGGTCACACCAGCGCGGGCAGGCTCACACCATTCCTGGAAGTGCCAAATGTCCAGTGTTCACCTTAGCTCGGCCTGCAGTATCTGTCTTACTGCTCATGATGCACAATCAGGCAAGAACCCAACTTGACTAGGGCTTCTGGGCTGCGGTTACAAACGGTAGGGCTCCCTGGCTGCGTGGGGCATAATAGAGTTCCCTGGAGTAGGCTTACAGGTAAGGATTACAGAGGGTAGAGCTCCTCTGGCCACAGTTAAAGTTACACAAAGTAGGACTTTCTGGGACAGGTTTAGAGTTACAGAGTGTGGGGCTCCCCAGGCCAGGTTTAGCATTAGGTCCTGACTTAGGGTGTGGGTCAGGTGGGCTCCCCTGGATGGGGCAGAGTTTTTGGAGGAATATGCAAAACACCTGCCAAATGCATATGATCATGTCTGCCTGTATCAAAGCTATTAGTCTGCTACTGGCTACAGCACAGAAATTAACCCTTTTATCAACTAGTACAGTCTTGTGCTTTTGGCTTTGAAGCTCCCTCAGTCCATACAAATAACCATTGTGTGTGTGTTTGTGTGTGTATACACGCACGGCCATGGTTCATTACACAGTTTTCTAGTTAGGGCTGGGCTTGAAGACTGGATCTGAACTTTCTAAAAGTTTGTGGCTTGGCCCCAGTTTCAGAGAGATGCACATAGTCCATGGTTTGCTAGTACCCATGCTGTCCAGTGATCTGCAGAGGAATGGCTTTTGTTAGTTTTTGTTATATGACAGACCTTTCCCTGAGGCTTATTTGTTTATTTGCACATAGTTGCAAAGTTAGTAGTCAAGCAGATTTGTGGTTTTATTATGGATCTAATGTTTCCCTGTCTGATCCTACTGAAGTAAAGTGGTCTGTTCTGATATCTTGCCTTTTCTGCAGATGCAGCAGGCAAACTCCTATCACAGCTGTTTAGGATAGTAAACAACCAATTTTGCCAGTTTCTTCCCAGAAATGGGATCATATGAGTTCCTGAGAAAATTTTTCCATTTTCTTTGGTGACAGTCAGATGCTTTAGAGCAACATTTCTCAAACACGGCCACCATAGCTGCATGCAACTACCGGGCTTTTCATGCGGCCACGACAGCCCCCTGGGTGGTGATGGGGGAATGCAGCCCCAGCTGCATGTCAGTGGCTCTGAGCACGGGGCTTTGGACACCAAACCCCGGCTCTGGCTGCGGGACTGCAGGTGCTGACCCCCGGCTCTGGCCAGGGAGCTTCAGTCGGCTTCTGGCCCCCAGTTTCGGCCATGCGGTGGCGGGCGCTGGCCCTGAACCCTAGCCACACGGCCCTAGCCCCTAGTGCTGATCCCCTGCACTAACTACACAGTAGCAGGTGCCAACCCATATCTCCAGCCGTGTGGCCCCTGGCACTGATCCCCTGTTCCAGCTGCATGGCAGCAGGGGCCAACCCACAGCTCCGGCAATGTGGCCCCAGCCCCAGGTGCTGATCCCTTGCCCCTGCTGCACGATAGCAGGCGCTAACCCATACCTCTGTTCCCGTGCTCCAGCCACGCAGCGGCGGGTGCTGACTCCTGGCTCCAACCACTCACCCCTAGGCTTTGGCACCCAGCTCCAGGCTCTGGCCGTGTGGTGGCAGGCACTGGCCCTGGGTGCTGACCCACAGCTCTGGCTGGGCGGCAGCAGGTTCCGATCCCTGGCTCCAGCCACACAGTTCCTGTCTCCAGTTCCAGGTTCTGGCTGTGAGCACTGAGCCCTCATTCTGGCCACACGGCAGCAGACACCAGGCCCTGGCTCTGGCCATATGACAGTGGGGCTCATTACCCACACCCATCGCCCCTGGCCCCTGCTGCCTCCCACGGCCCTGTATTCATCTCCCCCACCCATCTCCCCTGGACCCTGCTGCTTTCCTGGCCTCGCATCCATCGCTTCTGGGACCCACTGCCTCCCCTTTGCCCCCCCCATCCAGGGCATAATGGGTCCTGGGGCTTGCTGAGAAAAGTGATATTAACAAATATGCAAGTATCACTTTTCACAGCAGACTTACTAGCTACCTGTGAAAAGTGATACTTGTATCTTTGTTAATATCACTTGCCACTTTTCATAGCCTCCCAGGTAGCTACTAAGTATGCTGTGATATTTACAAATATACAAATATCACTTTTCACAGCAAGCCCCGGGACCCATTAAGCTCTGGATGGGGGTGCTGAAGGGGGAGGCAGCATTATTTTTATTATCGAGTCTGCCAAAAAAACCTACAAATATAAATTACAATGACTAGGATGTGAATCTGTGCATTTTTAATTGTTTTTCCTAAAGTTAATTAAGTATTTTAGGAAAAAGTGTCAGTGCGGCCACCAGTGAGTTGGTGGCCGCACTCTGAGGCCATCAAAAAAATTTTTGTGAGAACCCTGCTTTCGAGCCAGTCTTTCCAGCAGGCAGACTGCATCAGGTTAAGGATTCACTAACACAAGCTATTGATCCATCTCTGTGGAGCATCCAGGGCAGACAGTATTGCAATAGATGGAGTCTGTTCATGGCTTGTGGGTTGGATCCTTTTGGATAATAGTGATGGGAATTGCTGCTCATCGGTCTCAAGAGATGTCACAGATTGAATCCTGCAGGGATCATTTTTATCACCACATGTCTGATAGCATCAGCGTTTCAAATCTGAGTTTAATAGTGCTAGAATACTGGATAATGTGATATTCTAGCCCCCAAATTGGCTTCCTGAGCCCATGAAAAATATAAAGATACTAATACTGATGTTTGGCCTTGATTCTCCTTGAAAAATGCTGATATAAAAAAAAGTTTGTCAACTTCATACTGAAATTTGACACAGCACTGAACAAGACCCCAATTATTCTGAAATCTTCTTTTGTAAAAAAACTTTCCATTTTGTCAGAGTCATTTTCTACCCTCTCATCTCCCCCCCCACCCCTACAACCCAAACAAAAACCCCAACACACCACCTTTTCATGGAAAGTTTTTGACCAGCTCCAATCAGAAATCTGTAAAAAAACTGAAAAAAAGAAGAGGTCAGGTGACAGTCATATCATTAGATCCACTGTTCTGAGTCTTGCTAGAGTAGAGAAGCACTTTCACTGGCTCAGTATAAGAGATTGTCAATCAGTAAATCTTTCTAAGTCCTGGTCCTGTATCAGTGATTAGATGGAAAATTTGGTTTCCTTACAGTTCCAGCCCTACCATCCACTATGCTAAGCATTTCTGAGGACAAGTACATCAGGTGGCTCTCTATCTGCATTATTGGGGATTAGAGGAGGAACAAAGAGGGTACTTGCCTGCAGAAAGGTGGAGAAGGTGTAACTGGCTGCTGCTGTTTTAGAGGCTCCTGGCCTTGGAAATAGCCATTCTACCACCTTTTTCTCTTCCCTTAAAATAAAAAATCATCACACATTCGGTCACTTCCAGCCCCAAAGGGCCAGTGACTTACACCAGGTCAAGGTATACTTCAGATCCCACATGAGACAATACTGAAGCCTATTTCTTTAGTAAACTAAACTAAAGATTTATTAGCTAAGAAAAAAGAAATGAGAGTTATTGAGAGGTCAAAGCAGGTAAAATACATTACAGGTGAATCAAAGTTTGTAAGTCCAATGTGATAACAGAGTTGTAGTAATTTGCTCATTTCCAATAGTCTGTCAGGTTTCCTAGAATGGCTCTAGGGATCTCGGTCCAATTGCTCAGAATTCTACCATGTCAGAATTCCTCAGTCCAGAGATGAAGGATAGTTCCCAGGGGCATATTTTTATACCTGTTTCCCCTGAAAAGCAGCCAGGCAATGCTTTCACTCACAGCCTGGGCTCCTCTTTTGATGAAGAATGCGTTTTGAATCTTTGACTACTTGCTTTGAAATTAACATTCTACTTCCTATGACTACACAAGTAATTCAGTTACAGTGATATGCACAATGCAGTTCCTGGCTATTCATTATTATAAGGATGGATAAGTTAAAACAATACGGGTAACATCCATTGGTTTTCAGGAAGTTTGCACATCAAGTAAATTCTTATCCTAACATATCTTGATCTCAGGTTAATTAAGTACTAAGATAGCAATCATAGGAAACAGGTGAAGACAATAATATTCTCATTTCCATGCATCTAAAGCAAGAGTAATTATCAGGCACATACCATGTAAGTGTAATATGATAACATCCCCTTTTAATCTGTTCTAACAAGTGAATTGGTACACTTAACACTTCCTTGAGTTGTGACCTGAGCTAGCTAGCTGTCAGCACTGGCTGTGAACGACCTACATGAAGTACCATGCATTAGACTTCTGCATCTTGAAATGCTCACCATATGTACAAATATGAATAAAGGGCATAAATTACATCACAGAGAAAGGTTTATTATGTCATCCATACATGGTAGGTCTGACAATCTATATACTCATATCCCAAAGTTATTAAGGCAGCTGTCAGATTACATTTTACAGAAGTATGAGCAAATGCTTGAATATAGTTGTGCTAAAATAACAGTTCCAGATAAATCTGTTCAAAAATCTTTATGATGGAGGGGTGCAGCAGCTTACAAAAAGGGGCAACTGAACAAAGTTATTATAAGACAATAAAAATGACCCAATATTACCATAAGAATGGACTAATTTTTAATTGCCATTTCTTTTTAGCAGCAAGACAAAATGATCAGTATTTGTATGCCACACATACAAGTATCCTACAGCTATCAGTTCAGCAATGAATAGAATGGCAATTCAATTTCCTGAACACTAGTGCAAGTACTTTATCAAAATCACCATATCAACAGAATTTAGGGTATGCTAAAAGATAGTGTTTTGTGGTTGTTTAAAAGCTATTTCAAGAGATTTTTCAAATTGGCCAGAGCTTGATTTCATTGTATAGCACCTTAGCCTCTAAATCTAAAATAAAAAAAAGGTTACTACACTATCATTTAGGGCCTAGTTCTGTCATCCTTATACATGCTGATTAGTATTCTGGGACACAGGGTGGCAAAATCAGACCCTTAAAGTGTTTATCTTTAACAAAACAGTAAGAGTTTAAACAAAAGAGATTCTATCTTCTCTGGTGAAGGGGAAAAAATCACCTGTCAAATTCAATTTTTAATCAAGTGTCCTGATAAAAGACTGATTTTGAAACTTAGCATAGGATTCTCCCCTCATCTTTGCCAAACCTTGCCCAGTTCTGCAATTCCAACTCTTGCCAAATAGCATGCATGTGAGTAGTCTCATTGTCTTCACTTATACTGATGGAACAAGCACAAACAGTATTGGCACTAATGGATGGAATTACAGGTCTTCATTTCTTTCGTTTGCTACAAAAACTATCAGGGAAGTCTGCTAAATAACTACAATAAGTGACAAAGTATGTTAGAAATTCAGCAGAGGAGCTTAACTAAATTTTGGCGAAGAAAATTTCCAGGCAAATGCAAAGGCATTTGGGATCAAATGTCAAGTTCTTTATCAATTTGCTTGCAAATTTTGTAGACGCAGCCATTTAGCGGTGCAAACCCCCAAGCTTATGTACGGATTGAATAAACACATAAATAATTTGTACATGTAAACATTGGCTTTAAAATTCAATTAAAAGGCATCTTGCTGCAGCTGCAGCTGCTGCTAACCTGCAAGGCTCTAAAAACTGGTAAACAGCTTACTCTGTGGTTGGACGGAAAATTAAGATGTTGTCACTCTCAGTTTGACTCTCTCTCTTCCCTCTCTATTCAATAAGTGCTCTGCTCAGAGTTACGAACACACACCATATTCAAAGAGATGCTCAGCAATACGATTTTCTCTGGTCCCATCTGCATCTCTTACAGTAGTACTCATACAGTGACATCAAGACCCGCCCCTCCCCCCACAGGCAGCTCATCTCTATTGCTTCTTCCCCTCTCCTTTCTGACTGATAATTCAGTTCTGTAACTCCTCAACTCCTCCTCTTCTCTGCACTCCTCTCAGGCCCTTTCCTCTGACTGGCAGTTCACTGCTGTGCCTGATGTCACTCAGCCTGCCCACTACCTCACCTGTAGTCCTTGTCCAGTGGACAGCAAACCTGACTCTTACTTTACCAGTTAGCATTTCTGCTTCTCCCAGGCTTCAGAGCCATAGAATTTCCCCCATACTACAGCCAACTCACCTTGGACAGACTCCAAAGGGAGCTGTATTCAGCCTTCCTTGGCCATCTCAGTAATAGACTGACACTACATAGGGCCTTTGAGAAAAAACAAAGGGGGAAATGGGGCATCTTGTAGGAATTCTCCATAAAAAGAATTTTGGCTGATGGTACATCTAACAGTATTTTATGAAAAAAGAAAAGGAGTACTTGTGGCACCTTAGAGACTAACAAATTGATTAGAGCATAAGCTTTCGTGAGCTACAGCTCACTTCATCGGATGCATTTGGTGGAAAAAATGGTTTTTTCCACCAAATGCATCCGATGAAGTGAGCTGTAGCTCACGAAAGCTTATGCTCTAATCAATTTGTTAGTCTCTAAGGTGCCACAAGTACTCCTTTTCTTTTTGCGAATACAGACTAACACGGCTGCTACTCTGAAACCTGTCAATATTTTATGAGTTAGGATGAATATTCTTCTGCATTTCACAGTGTATGCTCTAGATGGATGCACATTTATTGGTCAGAAAACCTTAGACAGCAGTACATTAAGACTGGTTTCCCCAAAAATCCTCAGCCTAATGGCTAACTTTGAGATTAAATTTAATGTTCTGTCTGCACTGCTTAAATCCTTTTATTAAATCACATTTCCATGAAAAATCAGATGAAAGAGTAACCTCAACCCAGAACAGGTGACTGGAAATAGGAAATAAAGTTCATGCTCACCTTTATATTGATAATAGCTTTGATTTGGCTACAGCCTAATAATCTTTATACATCTGAAGAGCACACTATGCAGGCAGGATTTTAAAGTAGCAGGAAGGATGTCATAATTAGCCTACTTTAAAGACTACTTCAGCTGTTTATATGACTTAAAAAGTCAATGAGATTAATCAGTTGAACAGCTGGTGCCCAGTCATTAGAAAATTTCATACATGAGAAAAGTCAGCTGCAATATTAAAATCTACATGCAATATTCACAAAGGGTCAAATTTAGTCTTTGAATGCAGTTAGAAGAAAACAGACTAGATATACTGTTGTATGTGTAGGGTGTCTAAAATAAATAGCAGCCATGGTACTGTATTTCCCTCAAGTAGAGGCCTGCCACAGGCAGGTGTGAAGAACTATTTCATTATAGATAAGTAGTGCCTCAGCATGATGCTCCTTTCCCTCCAATGCAGTCACAGATTGCACAGTTCATCCCTTCAGGCTAAGTGGCATATTGGTTTATTTCTTCTATTTGATTCTTTTTTTTGTTAATGAATCTGTGGCCTGCTCAGCCTGTAATCACTGTCCTGAGAATGAGCTCTCAGAATCCATCCATTGTACCAGAGGAGATTTGAAGAAACAATAAGAAGTTTGATACATTTAAGGATATAGTTATTTCTTACCTTACTACCCGAGTGGGACATTCTCCTCAGAGCACAGGGCCAGCATGAGGTCTATCTTGGTACTTGGTAAGTCATGCTTAAGCTCTCAAACTAAGGCTAGAGTGGCATATAGGCCTGCTGCTGGACCTTTGTACAGGAGTGAATTTCTGTTTTATGTTCTAGTAGGAATCCTACCCAAACCAAGCAGAATTTCTCCCAATACCCATCTATTAAGTGCCTGTCTAAATGGAGAAGTTAGCGTGCAGCAAGCTAGCGTGTGAATTTACAGTTCAGTAACTACTCCACACTAACTTGCCGTGCAGGCTCGCTTACTGTGCACTAAAAGTGCCTTTGGATGGTTTATCATAATACACTTTAAAGCACACTAAGCTAAAGCACACAAAGGCAGTTTTAGGCTATATCTGCACTTGGACCTGGGGGTATGATTCCCAGCTCAAGGAGACATAATTGCGCTAGCTCGCTAAAAATAATGATATAGCTGCAGTGGGGAGTGATGAGTTGCAGCATGGGCTAGCTGTTCTGAGTATGTACCCACAAGGTCTGGGCAGGTTTGAACTTAGGGCTGCTAACCCAGTAGGGTGACCAGGATCTGTTTTCGAGTGGAACACCCAGTCAAAAAGGGACCCTGGTGGCTCCAGTCAGCACCGCTGACTGAGCTGTTAAAGGCCCAGTTGGCGGTCCTGTGGCACTAAGGCAGGCTAGTCCCTACCTGTCCTGGCTGGCGCTGCGCTGTGCCTCGGAAGTGGCCAGCTGGTCCAACTCCTAGGCGGGGGGGGGGGGCTACGGGGCTCCGTGCATTGCCCCTGCCTTGACCACCAGCTCCGCACTCATATTGGCCAGTTCCCAGTCAATGGGAGCTGGGGGGAGCGGTGCCTGCGGGCGAGATAGGTATGTGGAGCCTCCTGGCCCTGCCGGCTGGAACCCAGACCTGCTGGCTGCGTCCAGGGTGTGTGCAGCAAGTTGCCAGGGGAGGCAGGGACTAGCCTGTGTTAGCTCCCCACTGCATTGCTGACCGGGAGCTGCCCCCACTGCGCCGCTGATTGAGAGTTTCCCAAGGTAAGCCCATGCCCCAACCTCTGCCCCAGCTCCTCACCCCCCCTAAACCTTGAACCCCTCATCCCTGGCCCCAACCCAGAGCCAGCACACCCAGCCCAATGCCCTCATCCCTTCCTGCACCTCAATCTGCTGCCCCAGCCCAGAGTCCCCTCCCACACCCTGAACCCCTCATCCTCTTCCTCACCCCAGAGCCAGCACCCCCAGCCCAACACCCTCACCCCCTCCTGCAGACCAACCCCCTGCCTCAACCCACAGCCTCCTCCCACACTCTGAATCCCTCGGCTACACCCCCCAGACTGGAGCCCCCTCCCGCACCCCAAACCCCTCATCCCCAGCCCCAGCCCAGAGTACGCACCCGCAGCTTGAGCCCTCATCCCCTCCCACACACCAACTCCCTGCCCCATCCTGAAGCCCCTTCCTGGACCCTGAAGCCCTAATTTCTGGCCCCACCCCAGAGCCTGAACCCCCAGTTAGAGCCCTCACCCCCTCCTGCACCCCAACCCCTTGCTCCAGCCCAGTGAAAGGGGAATGTAGGGGAGAGTGAGCCACCGAGGGAAGTGGAATGTAGTGAGTGGAGGGTGGGGCCTTGGGAAAGGGGTGGGGCTAGGGTGTTTGGTTTTGTGTGTCTAGAAAGTTGGCAATCCTATAACCCAGGTGGCTGCTGCCTGTGCTACCACAGCTGCACTACTATTTTTAGCAAGCTAGCTCGAGGAGAGCTATTGCAAGTATGTCTGCTTGAACTGGGAATCACACTCCAGCTCCAAATATAGATGTAGCCCTAATGTGCAGTAAGATGTCCACACAGAGTGTTAGTATGGAGTAGCTAGTGACTGTAAATTCATACTCTAGCCTGCTGTGCACTCACTTCCCTGTAGACAATCCCTAAACTATTGAGGTTTCAGAGTAGCAGCCGTGTTAGTCTGTATTCGCAAAAAAGAAAAGGAGTATGTGTGGCACCTTAGAGACTAACAAATTTATTTGAGCATAAGCTTTTGTGAGCTACAGCTCACTTCATTGCATTATGTTCTGGCAAGTGTAATGAGAGTTGATGGTTTTCTCTGCCTCTGATGAGATCAGGCTCCTTATTAAGTGCCTGAATACAGATTTTAAATGCCTAATTTAGGCACCAGTTGTGACTAGAGCCTCTAACAGTGTAAGTCAGAACAGCTCAGATGAAGAAAATGGACATACAATGATTTACACCAGCTGAAGATCAGGTCCTTTGGCATCTCCGTGTGCCTCAGATTGCCAGGTTGTAAAATGGGGATATGATATTTACTGGCCTACTAAAGAGGGAAGTTATGAAGCATGTCAAGACCTCAGATGGAAGCTGCTGTACAACTGCAATTTTGAAAGCAACCCTTTTGAGAGCTCCTTTATTGCTGTGACCCTGCCTCAAACCAGACAGACGTATATCCTATAGTTTGCATTGATAGAGATGTAAAAGCGGCAGAGTCCTGTGGCACCTTATAGACTAACAGACGTATTGGAGCATTCACCCATGAAAGCTTATGCTCCAATATGTCTGTTAGTCTATAAAATGCCACAGGACTCTTTGCCATTTTTACAGATCCAGACTAACACCTTCTGATAACTGATAGAGATGTGGCTGATGCTGCAGTGTAACAACCTTTTCAAAAGTAAATGAACAAGAGAGAATGAAAGAAACTTTAAGCTGCACAATCATGGCTGCTATTTGAAATCAAAGGGGACTTTCTGTAGGTGGTGTGATGGTTTATGATGGCTGGTACTTCTGCACATTCCCCAGTGGGTATGTGGGTTTGAAAGTAGAGTGTTATTTTTCCCCACATGTTGGAAAGGAGCTGTGCTCAACAGATTCTAAATAAAAATCAATATATTGGCATTATGTTGCAGCAGGAGAATGACAGGAGCCACTGAGATTCCATACTACATGCCATTAGTGTGTTAGCAGAAGGCATAGTCTAGTGGTCTAAGAACAGAGAGAGCACTAGGCCAGGATTTTCTGGGCACTAATCCTGAGGTGTAGGCACTGATAGCTAGAGGCAGATAAAATGCCTCTGATGCTCAGGGAGAGCATGCTCTGAATCTGTGGTTACTAGATGTTTACAGGGGTGATTTTTATGTTTCCCTAGTGTCCTGGCCATTCCTTAATCCATCGAGTCATGGCCCCACTTGCCCTTTTCTGTTGTACACAACTACCTGCTTTACTAGCAAGCTCCCCCCTTGCTGTCAGGGAATGCTAACTGCAGCATTAAGTCTGCTTCCTGCACAGTGACTAGAGGAGGAAGGACCTCTGTGACTTTCTTAGCCTATTGTACCTGGTCAGCGGAGGCCTCAGAGAATTGCTTTAAAAAAGATGAGTCACGTAATACTGTTTGTCCTGCATGTAAAATGCTGTCAAGAGTCTAAATCAGATTTACTGGCCTATTTATTAGGAAAGAAATAGATGACTATGAAGTTTGGCAGCCGTTACATTCTTCGGATATTATGATATCTCTAAATGTGTCTTCAGAATCAAAGTAGCCATTGTGTCTGTTTAATACGCAATATACCGTATAATCCAGGTTTCAGTTTTAAAGATTGTTTCAAAGACACTGTTTCTATAGAGACTTAACTCAAAATCGTTCAGGGATTTGTTTCAAAAAATAATAAAGTTTCAAAACTATCTATTTTGGTGAGTACCCAGTTCATGATTAATAGATTCCTGCCAGTAGCAAGACACATTCATTTATAAAATGCTGAGCTTCTGAAGGAAGGCCACATGAGATAGAGGCTATAAAAATATATTTTGTTGGTGGTAGCTGATATATTTAAGAGCAATCCCCTACCTTCCATTTTGGAAGCAGAGGGATTTCCACCCCCCACCCCCAAGTGAATAATGTTTGTAAGATGTGCTTTTTAAAAATAAATTTGTTTATATTCAAAGGAATGCAAACTAACTCTAAAATATGAATGAAATATTATAATTAGGGTGACCAGATAGGAAGTGTGAAAAATTGGGACACTTTTTTTTTTCAGGAACCGAGAGGGTATAGTTGCCTATATAAGACAAAGTCCCTAGTATCAGGTCATCTAGTAACCCTAATTGTAACTCAGGGATCAGCAATCTTTGGCATGTGGCCTGTCAGGGAAATCTGCTGGTGGGCCGGGATGGTTTGTTTACCTGCAACATCCGAGGGTTCGGCCGATCGCAGCTCCCACTGGACGCGGTTCACCGTTCCAGGCCAATGGGGGCTGCAGGAAGTGGCGTGGGCCGAGAGATGTGCTGGCCACCATTTCCCGCAGCCTGGATTGGCCTGGAACGGCGAACCACAGCCAGTGGGAGCTGCGATCGGCCGAACCTGCCGATGCTGCAGGTAAACAAACTGTCCTGGCCTGCCAGCGGATTTCCCTGATGGACTGCGTACCAAAGATTGCCGATCCCTGTTGTAACTAAACACAACTATGATTACAGAGAGACACTAGTCTCCTCTATATTCATGATTGAAGCTGACTTTCCATTTTAAGATTATTTTAATCCCTGCCACCAAACTCTAGCTATCCCAGAACTAAATAACCTGCATTTTCAAATAAATTAAAGCCTCTGCTCAGGTTAAAAAATATTCTGAAGTGTGAGACAGATTGTAAAAGACATTTGAGAGAGAGGAGACTTACAGATGAGCTTTTTGTATCTTTGGCTTCTCATAACTCCAAAAGGGTTTGCCCTAGAAATGCCAAGTTTGTTTTTCTCTTTCGGCAAGAGCTGGTGCCTCAGGAAATTCCTTATCAAGGGGTCAGGAAGCTGCCCAAAGAGATCAGCTGGGAATTTTCCTGGAATGGGGAATCCCCATCTGGCTTTGCATGCTGTACACCACCCACTCCTGGCTCCCTCCAGGGCATGCCAGGTGGTAGTGGGGCACACTCAGATTTCTTTAAGGCCAGAATGAACCATTAGACCATCTGTATAACCACAGGTGGCTAGTAAAAATATTCTTGGGGAGGGGGCTGAATAAAAATATCAGGCCCCACTCTCGGGCATGTCTGGGGGTAATTATCTCTATCCTGGCATTGTGTGGAGGGGAGGCCCTGAGGAATGGGGGGGGGCGGGTTTGGAGAGTGAGCCCAGCCCAACCTCACCTCATTCCTGTCCTGTCCTGTCCTGTGGGGCTGGGCCTGGCTCCTTGCTCCAGCCTGTTGGCTCTTGCTGCTTGCAGATGTGCTGTGGTGGGCTCTTCTGAATAATGGGGGGAGCTAGCCATCTGAAGAAGACAAGAAGGGAGGGAAAGGGTCACCAGCCCTGTTTAATGCTCCAAGGGGAAGATGGGCTGCTGATGTCAGGGCTAAAGGGGTGAGGGCAGGGCCTTGTCGGGGGACTGGAGCAGTTGAAGAAGGTAGAGGGGTGTTGGTGCATCCAGGAGATGGGGACATTTGGGCTGATCTGCAGGGTAGATGGACTTGGATGTTGGGGGCAATAGAAGGGCCATGCGGAGAGTAAGTGGTGGTGGAGCCACGGGGGGAGGGCAGGGAAATGGTGAAGAGGGACGTTGGGGAGAGGGAAGTGGTTTGGGGTGTGGGGGGCAGAGCTGGGTTTATTGAGAAATGGAGCTTGGGGCATAGTGCACAGTGATGGAGGAGGGTTTGGGGATAGGGTGTTTTGAGGAGAGGAAGGAGGGTTTGCGGGAGGGTTTTGGCAGGGTGATATTTTATGAGGTCATTTCTTTGGGGGTTGTGGGTCTGGGTGAGTTTATTTGGGGAGATGAGATGGGGTGGCTTAGAGGTAGGATGGATGGAGGCTGTGGCAGGAGGAGGTTTTGTGGGGTTTGGGTTTATTTGGGGGGGTGGGAGTGGGTTGGGATCTACTTATTTGGGGATAGGCTATTAAGGAGTTGGATAGGCTTAAGAGGGGTCTGGGTGGGTTATTTGGGGTCTGTGGGAGGGACAGATTGGGGGGTTATGGGAGGGGGTTATTTGGGGTTCTATGGCAGGGGGACTGGGAGTGCAGGAAGCTGTGTGGTGGCGTCTGTATCTGGCTTCCTCTTCTGCAGCCCCTTCCCCCTCCTCTCCTCCCTCTCTCTCACTCCCTCCCTCCCTTCCTCACTGGCACCAGCCCCAGTTCTGCTCATGGACACTGGCAAGGGACGGACTCACCACCATTTCACCAGGGATGGGCCTCAAGGAGCTCTGGCTATACTGAGGACAGACTCCATCCACACACCATGCAGGGGCTCCACAGACCTGCCCTGCTGCTGGGTCCCGGGATTCTCCTTACTTATCCTGATTGCTGCTGGGCAGTCAGGTGGCTCAGCACCAAGCTGGTCCTGGCTCCACCAGGCTTCATCTGCCACCAGGGACCAGGCCCATCCAGTCCAGGTTCCAGGCCAGGGACGCTGCAGTAAACAGCTGGGACCAGTTCCTCACAATCTCTTGCTTTTTCCCCAGGTTGCTTGCTACCTCACCTCTCTTAGGTTATAGCTACATTGCAAAGGGAGCTGGCATCCAATCTTGATAGAAGACCTCAAGAGATGGAGAATCCCCCATTTCCCTTGGCAGTATGTTCCAATGGTTAATCACCCATCCTGTTATAAGAGTGTGCCTTATAAAATCTGAATTATCTGTCTTAAACTCCCAGCTTTTGGTGCTTGTTACTCCCCTCTGCTAGATTAAAGAGTCCTCTAGTACCTGTATTTTTTCCTGGTGAAGTACTTCTTCACCAAATCCAGGTCATCTCTCAGTCATGTTTTTCATAAACTAAACAGATTGAGCTCCTTAGTCTCTGACTTGTAAGATATGTTTACTATTCTGGGAGTGCAAAGGGACTTATAGGGCTGTTACCAGCCAGTGGATGTTAGAGTAGCCCTAAGGATGAATAGTTTTTATACAGCTCTAGCTATCTAATTTTTCATCAGCAACACATATATAACTATTAAAACTAAATATTTCAAAAGGTATGTCTTTCCTTGCTGCTAGACAGTTAAATGGATAGGGACTATGATATAGGACTGTGTGTCATTATATGACAAACTTTTCTTTCCACCTCTGAAGGAAATAGGGAACAGAAGAGATCCATGCTGTCTAGTCAAATGTAGTTATGCTCAAGTACCCTGATATTTTTTGTCATTCAAATCTAATTTGGGAATGTCCCTTATATCCTTACAATAGCCAGGATAGCACTTCAGGAGAAAAAAAAACCCACACAACTGACATCAGCTCAAATATTCTTTAACAGCTAGAAACAGAATTTTAAAACCTCAGTTGATATAAAGCCAGCCATTTTGCAGAAAATGTCATCTGTTGAGAAGGTTATGATCAAAACACCAAAGATAAAAAAGCAGTATAAAATATTCAGCATTAAAACAAACAAAAAACCCTCAGTAATAAAATAACTTATTTGAATTTACCCAAAGTCACTGAAATACCATTTCTGAAAGAAACACCTCCACATGGCAGTTCTTTAAATAAAAGTTTAAATATTGGGAAATCGGCATTTCTCAGACCCGAATTACCATTTTGAAAATACAAAGTAGGAGGTATGCAGAACAGAGCCATGTGAGATAGCATCCCTACTACATTCTGAAATGAATCAAACTGGATTCCTTTTCAATTATAAAATATGACATAAGGTGCACTATATTTTTGAACACAAGAGGAATGAAATATGGGATTTTTTGTTCTTCAGGAGACATCAAACATTGATTTTAAGCTTCAGTAGAATAATCTAATTGGAAAGGACAGCTGTTTTTTCTTAAGGCAACTACATAAAACAAGAGATATGACCCAGCGTATATGGAAATAAAGTACATTGGCCATTTCTTTATGGAGATTACAGTCCTAATAAAAAAGTTCTATTGAAAAATGTTTTTGAATAGAAGAGCATCTCTGGATGTGCCTTTGCCAGCCATGGCTGCCTCAATTTCTGCCCACCTCAGCCATGTGTAGGTGGCTTCCTCCTATGACTCCAGCAAGATCATTTATAGTCTCTCCTCTTCTAGGGCAGTAACAAGTCTGATAGACCAGGAGTTCAGTAATCCAAGTGAAGGGTTGATAATTCCAGGCAGCTGCAGAGTCCTGACCCTTTTGCTCCAAGGAGTTTCATTAGCCTTTGTGGTGGGGATGAGAGGGGAACTCAGACCCAGCCACTCAAGGTGCCAGGCCAGGGACTCTGCAGTAAGCAGCTGGGACCAGTTCCTCACAATCCCTTGTGCTTCCCCTGGTTGCTTGCTACCTCACCGCTCTTAGGATATGCAAAAAAAACAAAAAAACAAACCAACCCCCTTCCCCCCCGCACTCACTCACTCACTGCCACAGGGATTTTTTGCAGTTTAGCCATAGAGTTGTAAGCCTTTTCCAGAATCACATTCTCTAATGGTCTCTCTCTGGGAGTATCAGGGGGTAGCTGTGTTAGTCTGTATCCCCCAAAACAACAAGGAGTCCGGTGGCACCTTAAAGACTAACAGATTTATTTGGGCATAAGCTTTCGTGGGTAAAAAAAACACTTCATGCATCTGAAGAAGTGGTTTTTTACCCACAAAAGCTTATGCCCAAATAAATCTGTTAGTCTTTAAGGGGCCACCGACTCCTTGTTGTTCTCTCTGGAAGTCTAACTTCCTAGCCAGCCTCCTGCCAATCTGTTGCTGAAGGCAACTCCTTTCAGTCCCTCAGTCTCTCTAGCAGCCACTCCTCTCCTCTGATCTGCAGCCTTCTTCTCCTGCAATTGTTGCTGGGTCAGCACTTAGTCACAGCTGAGATATCTAGCCTACCCGTTAACCCCTTATTAGCTGTGGTAGGATGGGGTCTATGCACCCTCATGACAGCTCTTTAAGGAAATCTCAAGATAAATCTTAGCATTTTATACTTTTAGGGAGAAGCCAGGGCCAAAAGATTCAGAAGTGACAACTAATTTTGGGTGCTTCTGTTTATTTTAAAATTTTAACTTTAGGTATTTAAGTTTGAAAACTTCAGTCTAGGAACATATAGCAGGGTTTACCTCCCTGGCATCAGGTGAGGTCATTGCTTCAACTTTCCTCTTCTTGGTAGCGTAGTTTAGCCCTTATGCCACAACCAAGAAACTCCTCCTCTTCCAGAAACAACAAATATACAACAATACACAAGACTGGACTGGACTGCTCTGCTCAGTCCCTCCTCTGTCCTACCCAGGGTTGCCTGGACAGCTTAGTCTATTCAATCCCTGCACTTTTTGCCTCTAGCAAAGTTAAGAGAAACCAATCAGAATCCAGAGTAAAGACAATTTCCTCCCCAGACTCCACAGTTCTCAGCTCCATACTTCAGGCTGGGGTCAATGTCTCCAAATCCCCCCTTTCTCTGGGGTTCCTGAAGCAGGCTAGGCTGGTTTCCAGGACATGGTAACTTCTCTGGGTAGTTCCCTTTGCAGAAAGGCCTACAAAGTGCTCCTACTCCTGCAGAGAAGAGAGTCATAATGCACTACACCTCTTTAGTGGTTAATGTCTCTTCCGAAGAAGAGGTAGTTTTTTTTTTAACTATTTTTACCCCCTTTCCCAGCATTCCTTGCTATCTCAGCCGCCATTTGGGCTGAAATCAATAATAGGTTGATGGACTTTGTGTTGTCCATAAAGGGTCACATCCTCAGCTTATGTAAACTGGCATCATTCCACTGCAGTCAAAGGAAGTATTCTGGTTTACATCTTCTGAGGATTTGGTTGGTACTGGGGACAATGGCATCCAGCTACTAATGCTATGGATGCATTAGAGGCAGAGTAATATGAAATAAAGTCAGTAAGAGGTTTGTCTACAAGAGGACTGCAGGATCTCCCCCAAATAATATAAAACTTTTGTAGAAGCAGGGAAACTTGAGATCACTCATTCTATCTCCAAACCAATGCAGAATTTTACCCAGTGTAATAGTGAATGGCACAAGCAGTCAGGTTTCCACCACTTCCCATAAGAGATTATTTTACAGTTTAATAGACCTCAGTGATATTCTTTCCTTTGCCCAGTTTCATCCCATTTCTCTTATCACTTCATGTAAGGCCACAGTAAACAATACCTTCCCATTATTGATTTTACAATCTTAAAATACTTTCAGCTACATCAGTCATTATTTGGTCAATCTCTTTGGCCACTTTATTCTTGTTAAACTTGTTTGAATTCTACACAACTTGTCACCTTCTGGGGTGCAATCCAGATCGATGAGGGGTTGTGTCACTACCTGCCCTGTAACCCTATGTGCCTCAAAATGTTATGCTGCATTAGTTCTCTTGTCTGGATGCTTCCAGCCAGCATACAGGAAGGCACTGAGTGTCTTGAAGCAGCTCTGGCTCAGCAGTGCTGATTCCAGAAGTTTCTCATTACAGCTCTGCCACACTCTGGCGTTCACCAGCCTTGGTTACATCTAGAAAGATGACCCCCCCACCAAGTCCCAGATTTTCCCAAAACCATATGTTCTGCATTATCCAGCTCTTTCTTGGACCATCCAGAGAGATATAAAAGTTCATTTGTCTCTTTAAAGATAAAATACCTAGTAGCTTCAACATTAACTGGAATTAACATTCACTTTAAAGCAAACAAACAACACTGGGCTGGTTTAGATTAAAAAGTAAAACAAGTTTATTAACAAAATGAGATAGGATTTTAAGTGAGTTCAAGTATAAAGGATAGAATTAGAAAAGTGAAAAATGATTTCTGGAGGCTAAGACTTAACCAAAAAAGCTACAGCCTTTGTTCAAGGTAGTTTCCTTATCAAAATGTCTTCTATCAAGATGGCTGACCTACTCCTCTTGCCAAGATCTCCCACAAAGTGTCCTTTTCTTTGTCTTAAGTGAAAGAAACTTGGGGTTCTCTCTCCTCTTTTTATAGCCCAGTGAACCTTTGAAATGGATTCTTATGTAGGTTACCACCCAAAGTAAAATTCATCCAAGATGTGAGGAAGGCAACATGGAGTCTCCTGCTCAAGAAAGTTTCATGCTGGCTTCTTCCGCCCCACTAGTGTTTGCTAAAATGCATATTAATCTGTTTCCTGCAATCTCCTCCTCCTGCCTCCTGTTTCCCTTCTATATAATTTACATCCCCACTGTCTCTTAATGTACCTTGGAAATACCTTCCAGGAAATGACCAAACCACATTCCTTTGTCTAGGATGCTAGGATAGCGTAACTTTAGCCCTGCCTGGCAAGCACACCTTGACAATATAATTTCCAATATGTTTGAAATTTTGAATTTGTCCTCTGTACATACACTACACAATAATATTAATGACCAGTATGTTATTAACTTTCCATTGATATCTTACATGACACCTTTTAGATACAGGTTATGACAGTAGTGAGTTGGGGCACACTGAACTGGTCAGGTCAGCTGAAATTTACTATCAGATATCAGTGACCTGTTGCCATCTTGCATTGGGCTGGTGTTAGGGTCACACTTGCATAGCTATTTCTGGTGTTAAAGTGTCATATATAGGCAGAGTATCTTGGTTCATAACATACAGTCTATGTGTACACTTGGAACTGAGGCTGTGGTTCTCAGTTCACCCAAGCATACTTGTGCTGGCTTTTACTGAGCGATTGTGCTTATAATACTAGTGTAACTGTGGCAGCACGGACTAGCTGCACTGAGTATGTGCCTATGGGGTCTCTGTGGGTTTGTACATGGGGCAACTAGCCTGTGCTGCTACTTGTTGCTGCCCATGCTACTGTAGCTACATTACTATTTTTATTACACTAGCTCAATGACAGCTAGCATGAATATGTCTATTCAAGCTGGGAATCACCCCCTCAGCTCCATGTGTACTTGTAGCTGATGCTTCTGTATCAGTAAAATTGCCTCTATGTTTTGTTACAAGTTCAAATACTAATTGCTTTCTCCCCTACAGCCTTTTTGTGAATCATTGATTATTCCCTACCAATGAATAGATATATTTCAAATTCTAATTCCCCATGGATGAGATTCTCCCACTGCTCAGGGCCTGTACTTCACTTAACCCTGGCATTAAGAGTTTAAGTGAGGTCTGAGTGATGAATAGAGACATGTGTAGGGCCTCTACATTGTATTATACAACACTATTCTAGGTTAAATCTCATTTTGATATTTTCTTTGTTCTCACTGACTTTTTCAACACCTTCTTAACCGGTGTTGGATGCAAATTTAATCAATTTGCTGTTTATCTTGAATACTAGTTCCTGTTTTCTTTGTGGAAATGAATAGTATAATCTCATTAGCAGCCTTGGCCATAAAAGTACATAATTCATGTTTTTCTCTATGTCAAAGACCAGAGTATTTTTAGTAACAACTTATCTGAAAGTCTCTTTATAGCATAAATATTATAAATTAATTAGTTTTCCATAATAGTCTGTGCAAGTTTTTTCTTGCTTAAGGAATGCAGAATTAGGCTCAGGATATTTACATTGGCTTCCATGCTTTCCTCATTTTTTCTGCAGCTGAAATTTGTCTTCTTGTATTTCAGGTGGATTTGTTGTTATTTTCTTTGATTAATTGAGTAATGCACACCTAAGGCACACAAATAACTGTAACTCTGCCTTGTAGTGATGTTATGCAATAACCATATTGTTACAATTAAGGCATTCTGTGGCTTCAGAGTAGATAAAAGAGGATGAGCAGCCAAGGTCTGCTCCTTCAGACACCTTGCCACTGTCTCCCTGGACTTCTTCCTAACAGTAGCCTTCCTTCAGGCCTTTCCCCCAGCCTCTTCCTGAGCTCTTGTAACAATCAGTGCCTCCCAGAGCTTCTCCCTGAGATCCAGTTCCTACTCCTATCAGGATCAGCCACAGGTGCTTGCTCTAATCCTTTGTCTCTTTCCCCTTCCTCCTCCTTGCCCTGGAGGAATCATAGAATAATAATAGATTAGGGTTCAAAGAGACCTCAGGAGATCATCTAGTCCACCCCGTGCTCAAAGCAGGACAAAACCCAACTAAATCATCCCAGCCAGGGCTTTATCAAGCTGGACCTTAAAAACCTCTAAGGATGGAGATTCCACCACCTCCCGAAGTAACCCATTCCAGTGCTTCACCACCCTCCTAGTGAAATTACCTTTTCCTAATATCCAACCTAGACCTCCCCCACTGAAACTTGAGACCATTGCTCCTTGTTCTGTCATCTGCCACCACGTGGAGAACAGCCTAACTCGATCGTCTTTGGAACCCCCCTTCAGATAGTTGAAGGCTGCTATCACATCTGCCCCCCCCCCTTCTCTTCTGCACACTAAATAAGAACAGTTCCCTCAGCCTCTCCTTGTAAGCCATGTGCTCCAGCCCCCTGATAATTTTCGTTGCCCTCTGCTGGACTCTCCAGTTTGTCCACATCCTTTCTGTAGTGCGGAGGGGGGAGGGGGGCAGTAAAACTGGATGCAATACTTCAGATGTGGCCTCATCAGTTCTGAATAGAGGGGAATAATCACTTCCCTCGATCTGCTGACAATGCTCCTACTAATGCAGCCTAATATGCTCTTAGTTTTCTTGGCAACAAGGGCACACTGTTGTTTCATATCCAGATTATTGTCCACTGTAATCCCCAGGTCCTTTTCTGCAGAACTGCCGCTTAGCCAGTCTGTCCCCAGCCTCTAGCAGTGTATGGGATTCTTCCTTCCTAAGTGAAGGACTCTGCATTTGTCCTTGTTGAACCTCATCAGATTTCTTTTGGTCCAATCCTCCAATTTGTCTAGGTCACTCTGGACCATATCCCTACCCTACAGCATATCCACAGTGTCATCCACAAACTTGCTGAGGGTGCAATCCATCCCATCATCCAGATCATTAATGAAGATGTTGAACAAAACTGGTTCCAGGACCCACCCTTGGGGCACTCCACTTTATACTGGCTGCCAACTAGACATCGAGCCATTGATCATACCCATTGAGCCCGATGATCTAGCTAGCTTTCTATCCACCTTATAGTCCATTCATCCAAACCATATTTCTTTAACTTGCTGGCAATAATACTGTACCCAAGGCTTTGCTAAAGTCAAAGTATATCACATCCTCTGCTTTCCCCATATCCATGGAGCTAGTTATCACATCACAGAAGGCAATCAGGTTGGTCAGACATGACTTGCCCTTAGTGAATCCATGTTGACTGTTCCTGATCACCCTCCTCTCTTCCAAGTGCTTCAAAATGGATTCCTTGAGGACCTGCTCCATGATTTTTCCAGGGACAGAGGTGAGGCTGACCGGTCTGTATTCTTCCCTTTTTTAAAGATGGGCACTATATTTGCCTTTTTCCAATCTTCCGGATGTCCTCCGATTGCCTGGAGTTTTCAAAAATAATGGCCAATGGCTCTGCAATCACATCAGCCAACTCCCTCAGCACTCTCGGATGTATTGCATCCAGCCCCAGGGACTTGTGCATGTCCAGCTTTTCTAAATAGTCCTTCACCACGGATGGTTGCTCACCTCCTCCCCATACTGTGCTGCCTAGTGCAGCCATCTGGGAGCTGACCTTGTCTGTGAAGACCGAGGCAAAAAAAGCATTGAGTACTTCAGCTTTTTCCACATCATCTGTCACTAGGTTGCCTCCCCATTCAGTAAGGGTCCTACTTTCCCTGATCTTCTTGTTGCAAACATACCTGTAGAAACCCTTCTTGTTACCCTTCACATCCCTTGCTAGCTGCAACTCCAGTTGTGCTTTGGCCTTCCTGCATGCTCGAACAATATTTTTATACTCCTCCCTAGTCATCTATCCATGTTTCTACTTCTTGTAAGCTTCCTTTTTGTGTTTAAGATCACTGAAGATTTCTCTGTTAAGCCAAGCTGGCTGCCTGCCATATTTGCTATTCTTTCTATTCATCAGGATGATTTATTCCTGCACCTGCAATAAGCCTTCTTTAAAATACAGCCAGCTCTCCTGGACTCCTTTCCCCCTCATGTTGTTCTCCCAGGGGATCCTGCCCATCAGTTCCCCAAGGGAGTCAAAGTCTGCTTTTCTGAAGTGCAGGATCTGTATTCTGCTGCTCTCCTTTCTTCCTTTTGTCAGGATCCTGAACTCAACCAACTCATGATCACTGCTGCCCAGGTTGCGACCCACTTTTACTTCCGCTACCAATTCTTCTCTGTTTGTGAGCAGCAAGTCAAGAGGAGCATGGCCCCTAGTTCGTTCCTCCAGCACTTGCACCAGGAAGTTGTCCCCAACACTCTCCAAAAACTTCCTGGATTGTCTGTGCACTGCTGTATTGCTCTCCCAACAGATGTCAGGATGATTGAAGTACCCCATAAGAACCAGGGCCTGTGATCTGGAAACCTGTCTAGGGGGCTATAGCAGACGCCCACCATGAAACCAACCTTGTTGCTCTCACCTCTAAACTTAACCCAAAGATTCTCAACAGGAGTCTTCCTGTTCCCTACTGTCTCTCTCCTACTGAAAGACTGACTGAAGATTTCATCCCTCTCTCCCTGCAGTCCCCTTCTTTTTTTAATGATGAAGCAGACTTAACTGAATGGTCTGTAGTTGCCACCAATGATAATTCCTAAATACTTAGCTTTTTATATTCTCTCACCCTGTCCTTTGTCAATTAGGTAATGTAACAACATGCTTTTTAATCTCATTTTCCTGATTTTTTTAATAAATAATATAATGTAACTTTTGTTACCTTAAAAAGAAAAGGAGTACTTGTGGCACCTTAGAGACTAACAAATTTATTAGAGCATAAGCTTTCGTGAGCTACAGCTCACTGTAGCTCACGAAAGCTTATGCTCTAATAAATTTGTTAGTCTCTAAGGTGCCACAAGTACTCCTTTTCTTTTTGCGAATACAGACTAACACGGCTGCTACTCTGAAACCTTTGTTACCTTAAGATGTTTATATTCCTCAGAAAGCTTTTCCCTGTCTTTATCAAGGCCCTTACACACTCATTAAAGGTGATCAGTTGTTTTTTTCCACCAGAGTAACATAGTCCATTTCTGTGTCTATTTAAAAAAGATTTTAGTTTAAGCCACCATCACCAGTCACTCTAAACAAAATCACTTTATTTTTCTGATCCAGACCCTGAAGTGTGTTGTTCACCTCAACTCTAGGGCATAATTCAAAACATTTTCTTCTTTTTTTTGTTGATCATATAATTGTTTTTGCCATTCCTCTTTTAAATTGCTCTGTATTAGACTTTTGAATCCTGTTTACTCATGGGTATTCCTATATCAATCTTTAATTTCTTACAGCATTTTTAGCTGCTTTGCCTGCCATTTCATTCCGTTATCCTGATATACACTGGGATCCCATCTAATTTTACATATATCTGCCTCTGTACTAATGCTGTTATTACAAATATAATTTCATGGGCTAAATCACTTCAACATAGTGAGAGACCCTTTTTATCACCATAAAGCCTGAGATTGAATTGGAAAAAATGACTGCTGCTTCTGCAGCAGACTTCCTCTTTTTATAGTACAACCTAGCCCTTCCCGAGCTGGGCTTCATCTTTAATTAGGCCAGGCCCACCCTTCACATGCAACTAGGTGTGTCAATTGGCTTCTCATGCCCACATTAGCCCGATCACAGGAGACATCATTTATGAGACTTAGAACTCTTCTTGGCTGATACTGGGGATAGCAACACTTACCAAGCCACAATTTGAAGATCTGTGCTTCCTACTACCTGTGGCAGCAGGAGTCAGCGGGTGATACAAAGAGGATTGAGGAGAAGGCTCAGCCTTTTTCTGAGAGGCATGAGGTTGCCTGGTGCCAGAAGTCCTGCTAGCACTTGGAGTAGTGTTTCTTGTAGCTGAAGCACTAGGAGAAATTAGTTTTAAAATGGCTGATGCAGCTGTGCTGCTGTAGAGCTTCTGGTGAAGATGCTGTATGCTGACAGGAAAGAGCTCTCCATTGGCTTAATAACTCCTGCTGACATAACACTATCCACACCCTCGCTTAGGTCAGTATTATTCACCCCTTGAGTGACATTAATTATACCAAAGTAATTTGTAGTGTAGACATAGGCTTAGTTCCTAATGAAGACCAATCATGTGGGTTAAAGACGTTAAGAAGATGTGAACATGCTTCTGTACAATAATTTGAGAATGCTCAAATTACTGTAAAACCCACTGATGTGAGTGTGTGTGCATGGGACTAATGGTTCCCCAAAGTAGACACTAAGCTCTTAACTCTATTCCCTAAATAGCAAGAGATCTTTGAGTAAAACACAAGTCATTCTAGAAGCTGCTATAAGTTTAGGACACTAGAAATGATTCTGTAACTATACAAGACTGGCAGAAAGATGCAAGCATTGTATTAAAGTGGAGTGAGGATGTAAATTAAATACGCAAAACTTTGATGTGGCTTGTGTGAACAGCAAGACTTAACAGGAGGAAGGAGGAAATTACCCTGAGACTATTTTCTAGTATGTCTACACTACGAAATTAGGTGGAATTTATAGAAGTCTGTTTGGTAGAAAGCATTTTTATACAGTCAATTGTGCGTGTCCCCACACAAATGCTCTAAGTGCACGTAGTCGGCGGAGTGTGTCCACAGAACCGAGGCAACTATCGACTTCTGGAGCATTGCACTGTCTATCCCACAGTTCCTGCAGTCTCCTCCTCCCATTTGAATTCTGGGTAGAAATCCCAATGCCTGATGGGGCTAAAACATTGTCGCGGGTGGTGCTGGGTACATATCATCAGGCCCCCTTCCCTCCCTCCTTCCATGAAAGCAAATGGCAAACAATCGTTTTGTGCCTTTTTTCTTGAGTTACCTGTGCAGACGCCATACCACGGCAAGGATGGAGCCCGCTCAGCTAACTGTCACCGTATGTCTCCTGGGTGCTGGCAGATGTGGTACTGCATTGCTACACAGCAGCAGTTTATTGCCTTTTGGCAGCAGACTGTGCAGTATGACTGGTAGCCATCATCGATGTTGTCCTGGGTGCTCTTTTAACCGACCTCGATGAGGTCAGAGGCGCCTGGGCAAACATGGGAGTGACTCAGCCAGGTCATTTCCCTTTTAAGTTTCGTCTCATGGCGATTCAGTCCTACTGGCAGTGCACTGTCTTTTAATCAGCAGCCAGCAGAAGATAATGGCCAGCAGTCATACTGCACCATCTTCTGCTGAGCACCCAGGAGATGACGATGGCTAGCAGTCGTATTGCACAGTCTGCTGCCAGCAAGATGTATAAAGATAGATGAAGTGGCTCAAAACAAGAAATAGACCAGATTTGTTTTGTATTCATTTTCTCCTCCCTCCTTCCATGAAATCAACGGCCTGCTAAACCCAGTTTTGAGTTCTATCCTTGAGGTTTTGAGTTCTATCCTTGAGGGGGCCATTCTGTTTCTCGCAAAGCCACCCCTTTGTTGATTTTAATTCCCTGTAAGTCAACCCCGGAAGCCATGTCATCAGTTACCCCTCCCTCCATCTGAGCAACGGCAGACAATCGTTCCGCGCCTTTTTTCTGTGCAGACGCCATACCACGGTAAGCATGGAGCCTGCTCAGATCACTTTGGCAATTAGGAGCACATTAAACACCACATGCATTATCCAGCAGTATATGCAGCACCAGAACCTGGCAAAGCAAAACCGGGCGAGTATGCGACGTTAGCGTGGTGACGAGAGTGATGTGGACATGGACACAGACTTCTCTCAAAGCATGGGCCCTGGCAATGTGGGCATCATGGTGCTAATGGGGCAGGTTCATGTGGTGGAATGCCGATTCTGGGCTCAGGAAACAAGCACAGACTGGTGGGACCGCATAGTGTTGCAGGTCTGGGACGATTCCCAGTGGCTGCAAAACTTTCGCATGTGTAACGGCACTTTCATGGAATTTTGTGACTTCCTTTCCCCTGCCCTGAGGCGCAAGAATACCAAGATGAGAGCAGCCCTCACAGTTGAGAAGCGAGTGGCAATAGCCCTGTGGAAGCTTGCAACACCAGACAGCTACCGGTCAGTTGGGAATCAATTTGGAATGGGCAAATCTTCTGTGGGGGCTCCTGTAATCCAAGTAGCCAACGCAATCAAAGATCTGCTGATATCAAGGGTAGTGACCCTGGGAAATGTGCAGGTCATA
This sequence comes from Dermochelys coriacea, assembly GCF_009764565.3. NCBI lineage: Eukaryota > Metazoa > Chordata > Testudines > Dermochelyidae > Dermochelys > Dermochelys coriacea. The sequence continues at coordinate 32,682,182 of NC_050069.1, read as the reverse complement.
GTGGATGGCTTTGCTGCAATGGGATTCCCTAACTGTGGTGGGGCCCTAGATTGAACCCATATCCCTATCTTGGCACTGGAGCACTTAGCTGGTGAGTACATAAACTGCAAGGGGTACTTTTCAAGAGTGCTGCAAGCACTGGTGGATCACAAGGGATGTTTCACCAACATCAATGTGGGATGGCCAGGAAAGGTACATGACACTTGCATCTTCAGGAACTGTGGTCTGTTTCATAAGCTGCAGAAAGGGACTTTATTCCCAGACCAGAAAATAACCGTTGGGGATGTTGAAATGTCTATAGTTATCCTTGGGGACACAGCCTACCCCTTAATGCCATGGCTCATGAAGCCATACACAGGCAGCCCGGACAGTAGTCAGGAGCTGTTCAACTACAGGCTGATCAAGTGCAGAATGGTGGTAGAATGTGCATTTGGACGTTTAAAAGTGCGCTGGCGCAGTTTATTGACTCGGTTAGACCTCAGTGAAACCAATATTCCCACTGTTATTACTGCTTGCTGTGCGCTCCACAATATCTGTGAGAGTAAGGGGGAGACGTTTATGGCAGGGTGGGAGGTTGAGGCAAATTGCCTGGCTGCTGGTTATGCAGTGCGGTTAGAAGAGCACAGGAGGGCACAGTGTGCATCAGAGAAGCTTTGAAAAACAGTTTCATGACTGGCCAGGCTACGGTGTAAATGTTCTGTTTGTTTCTCCTTGATGAAGCCCGCCGCCCCTTGGTTCACTCTACTTCCCTGTAAGCTAACCACCCTCCCCTCCTCCCTTCGATCACCGCTTGCAGAGGCAATAAAGTCATTGTTGCTTCACATTCATTCATTCTTTATTAATTTATCACACAAATAGGGAGATAACTACCAAGGTAGCCCAGGAGGGGTGGTGGAGGAGAGAAGCACCAGGAGGTGTGGTGGAGGAGGGAAGGACAAGGCCACACAACACTTTAAAAGTTTAAAACTTTAAAACTTATTGAATGCCAGCTTTCTGTTGCTTGGGAAATCCTCTGGGGTAGAGTGGCTGGGTGGCCGGAGGTCCCCCCACCGCATTCTTGGGCATCTGGGTGAGGAGGCTATGGAACTTGGGGAGGAGTGTGGTTGGTTACACAGGGGCTGTAGCGGCAGTCTGTGCTCCTGCTGCCTTTCCTGCAGCTCAACCATACGCTGGAGCATATTAGTTTGAACCTCCAGCAGCCTCAGCATTGAATTCTGCCTCCTCTCATCACGCTGCTGCCACCTTTCAGCTTCAGCTCTCTCTTCAGCCCACCACTTACTCTCTTCAGCCCGCCACCTCTCCTCCCGGTCATTTTGTGCTTTCCTGCATTCTGACATTGTCTGCCTCCACGCATTCATCTGTGCTCTGTCAGTGTGGGAGGACAGCATGAGCTCAGAGAACATTTCATCGCGAGTGCATTTTTTTCACCTTCTAATCTTCGCTAGCCTCTGGGAAGGAGAAGATCTTGTGATCCTTGAAACACATGCAGCTGGTGGAGAAAAAAAAAGGGACAGTGGTATTTAAAAAGACACATTTTATAGAACAATGGGTACACTCTTTCATGGTAAACCTTGCTGTTAACATTACATACATAGCACATGTGCTTTTGTTCCAAGGTCACATTTTGCCTCCTCCCAGCACGTGGCTAGCCTCTTCCCCCTCCCCCCTCCCCATGGCTAACAGTGGGGAACTTTTCTGTTCAGCCACAGGCAAACAGCCCAGCAGGAACGGGCACCTCTGAATGTCCCCTTAAGAAAAGCACCCTATTTCAACCAGGTGACCATGAATGATATCACTCTCCTGAGGATAACACCGAGAGATAAAGAATGGATGTTGTTTGGACGCCAACAAACATACCCTGCAATGCTTTGTTCTATAATGATTCCCGAGTACGTGCTACTGGCCTGGAGTGGTAAAGTGTCCTACCATGGTGGATGGAATAAGGCTGCCCTCCCCAGAAACCTTTTGCAAAGGCTTTGGGAGTACATCCAGGAGAGCCGCAAATGCCAGGGCAAATTAATCATTAAACATGCTTGCTTTTAAACCATGTATAGTATTTTAAAAGGTACACTCACCAGAGGTCCCTTCTCCGCCTGGTGAGACGGGAGGCAGTCTTGGGTGGGTTCGGGGGGTACTGGATCCAGGTCCAGGGTGAGAAACAGTTCCTGGCTGTTGGGAAAACCAGTTTCTCCACTTGCTTGCTGTGAGCTATCTACAACCTCATCATCATCATCTTCCTCGTCCCCAAAACCTGCTTCCGTGTTGCCTCCATCTCCATTGAAGGAGTCAAACAACACGGCAGGGGTAGTAGTGGCTGAACCCCCTAAAATGGCATGCAGCTCATCATAGAAGTGGCATGTTTTGGGCTCTGACCCGGAGCAGCCGTTCACCTCTCTGTTTTTCTGGTAGGCTTGCCTCAGCTCCTTAAGTTTCATGCGGCACTGCTTTGGGTCCCTGTTATGGCCTCTGTCCTTCATGCCCTGGGAGATTTTGACAAATGTTTTGGCATTTTGAAAACTGGAATGGAGTTCTGATAGCATGGATTCCTCTCCCCATATAGCGATCAGATCCCATACCTCCCATTCGGTCCATGCTGGCGCTCTTTTGCGATTCTGGGACTCCATCATGGTCACCTCTGCTGATGAGCTCTGCACGGTCACCTCTGCTGATGAGCTCTTCATGGTCACCTGCAGCTTGCCACGCTGGCTAAACAGGAAATTGAAATTCAAAAGTTTGCAGGCCTTTTCCTGTCTACCTGGCCAGTGTATCTGAGTTGAGACTGCTGTCCAGAGCGGTCACAATGGAGCACTCTGGGATAGCTCACAGTGGCCAATACCGTCTAATTGTGTCCACAGTACCCCAAATTCGACCCAGCAAGGCCGATTTCAGTGCTAATCCCCTTGTTGGGGGTGGAGTAAGGAAATCGATTTTAAGAGCCCTTTAAGTCGAAAAAAAGGGCTTCAGCGTGTGGACGGGTGCAGGGTTAAATCGATTTAATGCTGCTAAATTCGAGCTCAACTCCTAGTGTAGACCAGGGTCAAGGCTAAGAGCAGTGTTTCCTAAAACCAAGACAAAGATTAGCCTCTGCTTTTAGCAGGCTCTTAGGTAAATTGCTTAGATAAAAGGAAACAACTTCTCCTTTTATCTTTCCTGTAAAATATTAAGGTTACTGTCTTTCTTAACTTGTTTATTATAATGACTTTAATTACTTATTGTAGTAATTGGCAAACCAGATAAACTGAAACCATTGATTTATTGATGATACTTCAATTATAATCCTAATTTGATTATTATATTGTTTTATTTAAATTAGGTTAGGAAAATAAAAAATTAAGATAGTTAGTGACATATTTTGCCTGAGGTCACATTTGTTACTATAACTACTTGCTTACTCTTTTAATAAAATCCATAAAAGATACATTGGATTGGGTCATCTCCCAGAACTTCAACGCAAAGTAACCAATGTAGAGGTAAAAGGTGAAATCATTAAAATTATTCCTGAGACTATCCTATAATTTAATTTCTTAAAATAATACCTGATTTTCCATACAGTATGGAAATGTACAGTTAAGATACCCAAACAACTTTAACTAAACCCATTAGTAGCACGGCACAATATTTATACAAAGATCATTAATGCATATTAGTGTTCCTGGTCCCAGATTAAAAATAAAATATGTTCATATCTGAATAAGACTGTTTTTTGTTAAATTCTGCAAGGGAAATCCTAAACTTAATACATAAAACAAATCAATGCCAATAGGTAGACAATATATGTAGTACTATTACTTTTAATATGTTTTGCTCAATACTGTTTGTAGATTTATTAAATATAGCACAGTTTATAAAATTGAAGTGGCATTGATATTGCATTGAGCTGGCAGTAATTATATGTCAACTAATCCATCTCTACAACAACATTATAAAATAGGTCCACAGGAGGTCCACGATTAAATTAAAATGAGGAATAAAGAATAGTTTGACCTTCTGAAAAATTAATACATCTTTGGGCTGAACTTTATTGCTTTAAACATACTATTTTTCTGCACTTCACACCACAAGCACAGTCTTGCTCTGAAAGGCTCCAATGACCAAGATTCTTTTAATATTTCATATAGATTTTATGGGCCCAAATCAATTGCTTCTTTGACATGGGTTTGTGTGGACATTTTCTTCAGTTTAATCTGCCCAGATTTGGATGTGCTGAAAGTTGCTCTTGATTTTAAATGTTCCCACAAACTCAGTGAAATTAGATTAGAACAACTGAATTTATCCTGTTTGCATGTCAAAGCTACTTAGAACTACAAATTTTGCACACATTGTATTTAAAAAACCTACTAATTAAAAACAATCCCCCTACCCCTTTGTCCCAGTCTTGCTCCAAAGTTTTCAGACGTCACCAAACTCTTCACTGAACCTGAAACTTCAGGGCTGCTCGAATATAGGCTTTAGCTCCTGTGGAGAAGGAACTGTGTTGATCTGAAAATTATTTGATATGAGATACTATCATAGGATAAATGTTAAGTGAAACTGACATTTCCCATGACCTCTGTCCAAGAATAGCCAGAGCAGAGTCTGCTCTGGCCAGCCGCCCTCCCTCTGTTGACACAGTGAGCTTTAGCTCACAAAAGCTTATGCTCTAATAAATTTGTTAGTCTCTAAGGTGCCACGGGTACTCCTTATTGTGGTGGCTAGGAGGGGGTGTGGAGTAAAGCTGTTCCACTTAAGGAATCCCCTTCATAAAATCTGTTTTTACCTGGTTTACTGCCAGAGTGGCATAACACAATGGTTCTCAACCAAGGGTCTGTGTACCCCTAAGGGTTCTCAGAGGTGTTCCAGGGGGTACATCAACTCATCTAGATATTTGCCTAGTTTTTATAACAGGCTACATAAAAAACACTAATGAAGTCAGTACAAACTAAAATTTCATAGACAATGATTTATTTATACTGCTCTGTATACTATACACTGAAATGTAAGTACAATATTTATATTCCAATTGATTTATTTTATATGGTATTGAATTTATATATATTGAATTATATGGTAAAGATGAGAAAGGAAGCAATTTTTCAGTAATAGTGTGCTGTGACACTTCTGTATTTTGATGTCTGATTTTGTAAATGTTTAAGTGAGGTGAAACTTGGGGGTACACAAGACAAATCAGACTCTTGAAAAGGGTACAGTAGTCTGGAAAGGGTGAGAACAAAGACTCTGTTGTGTAACTAGGAATCAGGGTCTGTTGAGCCCTTAGAGCAGTGGTGGGTAATCTGCGGCCCACGGGCTGCATGTGGCCCATGAGGGTAATCTGATTGCAAGCTGCAAGACATTTTGCTGTCGTTGACCATCTGCAGGCACAGCCCCCCACAGCTCGCAGTGCCTATGGTTCGCTTTTCCCGGCCAATGGGAGCTGTGGGGAGCTGTGCCTGTGGATGGTCAACATCAGCAAAATGTCTTGCGGCCCGTAATCAGATTACCCTCATGGGCCGCAGGTTGCCCACCACTTCCTTAGAGTATTGAGGCAAAACCAGACCTGACAATCACTTACGGAGGACCTAGTCACGCCTTCCAAAAGTCTACCTGCCTGAGTAATTTTCAAAACTGAAAAAAACCCCAACATAACATATGGTGGATGTCCTTAAATATTTGAAAGGTTCGTGTTGCTAGAAGAGTTTTTCATTATATACTGTTATCACAAAAAATGAGGATCTTTCAAGACAGTCGTTGAGGTCAAGGATGATCTCTTTCACAGGTTTTATTTTTCATGGGTCCTTTGGTGACTGAGGAGTCCGATCCTTGAGCCACAGGCTCGTTGGCAGACATTGCAGGCTGTGTTGGAAGACAGAGTTGGTCCGTAATTGCTGCGTGACAGTTGTCTTTCCTTTCTTTTCTCGCAGTTTTCTGCAACCAGGGAAAGGCAATTTTCCTCAGAAATGGACGTTCCCTCTCTGAGAAGTCTTCACCTGTTATCCCTATCCTGGGCTGCTGTCTCCCAGTGTGTAGTGTGTGAAGGTGTCTTTAAAGTGTTTCTTTTGGCCTCCCTGTTTCCTTTCTCCTTTGGTGAGTTGGGCATACAGCAGTTGTTCTGGTAAGCATACATCTGGCATGCGCACACAGTGCCCGCTCCACCTCAGTTGATGCTGGATAATTAGGGCCTCAACACCTAAGAGGTTGGTCTCTGTGAGGACACTGACATTAGTGCAATGATCCTCCCACTTTATGTTGAGGATCTTCCAAAGAAAGTGCTGGGGTTGGCATTCCAGGTGTTTTCTGTAGGTCACCCAAAGTCTCGCAGCCATAGAGGAGAGTTGGGATTACCACCGCTTTATGAATCTAGTATGTGTTCTGATGTTGTGATTGTTGAACACCCAGCAAGAAAGTCTGCCAAAGGCAAGGCTGGCACAGTGAATTATGTGCTGAATCTCGATGTCTATGTTTGCCCTCTGTCAGAGATGGCTTCCAAGATAGGCAAAGTATTCTACACTTTCCTGTTCTTCTTTGTCGATGTAGATCTTCCTTCCTGGGTCTGATGTTTGACTGGGGACTGGCTGGTGGAGAACTTTTGTTTTGCCCATGTTCAGAGTTAGCCCTAGGCTTTTGTAAGCTTCAGAGAAGCAATTAAGGGCTGTTTGTAGATCCTCCTTTGAGTGCACAACTGCAGCACAATCATCTGCGTACTGGAATTCGGTTATTGTTGCCAATATTACTTTAGTTCTGTTTAGTTTAGTTTTAGTTCAAGGTTGAAGAGGTTGCCATCAATCCGACACTGGATGTCAATGTCCGGTGGTAGATGGTCTTGGGTTAGTGTTTTCATAGCTGCTAAGAAAATGGAGAAAAGGGTGGGTGCCAGTACACAGCCTTGTTTTACGCCAGTTCGGATGACAAACGGCTCAGAGGTAGAGCCACTGCACAGGATGGAGGCAGTCATGTGGTTATGAAGGAGTCTTACAATGATGATAAATTTGCTTGGGCAGCCAAACTTTGACATGATTTTCCAGAGAGCCTGATGATTGACAGAGTAGAGCCTTTAGAATTCCCGCACTGAAATCATGAACTTGTTTAAAAATAATTATAATGGTCTCTAATGGAAGGTCTGGTTAATCCTCATCCTTCATGTGCATATGCACATGCAGCATTGATCTAAAATGTCCCAGAGACTGGACATAGAAACAGGAGGGGGCAGACTCATGGACAGATAAGCATCAGATTTAATTGCAAAAGTCACTACTTCATGTTATTATTTATTATTTGAATTGTCATAGCACGTAGGAGCCCCAGTCATGGACCTGGACCAATTGTGGTAGGCATTGTACAAACATAGAACAAAAAAACAATGCCTGCCTTGAAGAGCGTATTCAATAGTGATAGAGTATCTTCAAGCAAGACTATAAGATTAGCTGCACAACCCCCCAAATGACTAGAAAAACTGTTTAAAATGACAAGCTGATTTAAGTATCAAAGTAATTTTCATTAAGAATGGAAAAAACTGAAAATTTTCATGGAAATTTCTCACTTTTTTGGATATGAAGTAGAAAACAAAACCCAAATTTTAGGGGGAATATTGATTTGGATTGTGTTTTGTACTATCAGAAAATATTTCTCTGTATGCAGTTACAATAAATCATGTGTCTAGTGGAAAATGAGAGATAATATCAGCAGAGGAAGGGCTAAGTTGATGGTAAAAGTAGAAAAGATTTTTCTTTCCTGGTTTTCTCCTAAAGGCGAAACTATTCTATTATGGAGAGGTTCTCATACAGTGCTCATCAGCAAAGCATCTAAGCATCTTCAAGCAGTGCACTAAGCAATGTGACGAACATCTCTTCAGAGATCCTGACACAAATCCCACATGACAAGCACACCTATCAATGTTTAATCGAAATTAAAACTTTAAAAAAGGACAATACCTTAAAGATACCCAGAGGAATGTCCCAAAGACTTTTTATATGTGTACACTACGCTATAGTAGATTAAATAATGTAAAAGATTGGATTAAGCTCATATGAAATATTCAAACTTTTTGAAGATAATATGCCAGTTACCAGGTAAGTTTTTGCGGATTTCCCAAATGAATTAAATAAAATGTAACCAGTAGCTTTCTATTTAACTTTAAAAGCAAAAGATTATTATAATTTTTCCTTTTCATAATACTGTCGTCTCTTTCAATGTTTATTATAAAATGTAAGACATTCAAATAATAGATTCTAGAGGATTTACAGATGGGAATAGAAAATTACATTTTTCAAATTTTGAATTTTTTGAATTTTGAATTTTAACAAATTAAAGAAATTCCTTTTGATAGGTATCAACTTTAAATATGTATTAGACTTTTTCAGTTGTAATTATCAAATTTCAGTATTAATAGTAAATTGTTACATACTGTACTGAGAGGAAAACAAAGTGATTATTATTAGATAGTAGATTATCATTAATAAGACTATCTTTAGAGTATGTGAACAGGAGTAACAAGTAGTAAGGAACTTTTAAGATTAGAGTATCAGAACCATTGGCTTAATTTCCATAAAGCTATTGCTCCCAGAAGCAGTTAGGATCAGTGTCATGCCTTCAGAGTATGATTTCAAAACCAATGAGAACATGTCCTGATAATTTAAGGTTAGATCATTCCATTCTAAACATACATGGGATATGGAACGAGGATTAGAAAAAGGATTTGGCTAGTAAATAGCATATTTCATGTGCTATCGTAATCTGCATTACAAACAAAGGTGAACATTATTAAATCAGGAGTTCTCAAGCTATTTCCAACTGTGAACCACATCTTAAAGAGAGTTTTTCATATACACTTCTGCTCTCATTCACAATTCCACAGACCACCTTGCTACACATTTGTAATCATGTGACAAAGCACATATTGCTTATATGGAAAAGTAATATTGTGAAAGTAAGTATTGAATGTATTTTCAGTAGGATTTTTTTAATGCTACTTAGCAGCTGGAAGTAAAAAGGAAGCAGGAATGAATATTCCTGCCATATGTCTAGCCAGCTCTCCAGGGACAACCAACAAGTGAACCTCTGTAATAAACAATATGTAATTAATACATTAATTTGTCTATAAACAAATAATAATTAATATAACTATGAATAAAATAAAAAATACAAATATAAATGTAAAGGTATAAATAGAAATAATTAATTTGTATAATAAATTATATAATAAAATTGCATGTGTTAATTTATAAGAAATTATACTTAATACATTTAAAAGAATAAAACATCTCTACAAAGACCCCTGGATGTCTTCTACATGGTTATTTTCTCTGAAATAATATATTGAAAATTGTGACTATTAAGGCCCGTAGTTATCAACATGAGAATCTGCAAAGTTCTTTCTGTTCATTACAGGCCTGATCTGAAGTCCATAAAAGTTGATGGCAGTTTTTGTATTAACTACAATGATTTTTTGATTATTATTTTATGGTCTGATTCAAAATCCATTGAAGGTAATGAGAATCCATACACTTCCGTGGCTTTTGGATCTGGTCTAAAGATAGCTTTTTCTATTAGTAATAATTGAAATATTTTAATTGAATTGCCATGACTATATTTTAAAAGAGCTTTCAGCATACAGATACATTTATGAGATATAGACAAATTCTCTCAGTTATAATTCCAGATTTTGGCCAATTTCAATAGTATTCAAAAGATCATACTCTGCCTTATTTCTTGCATTACTGGCCAGACAAAACTGTTGATATCCATACATATTCTGAAGTTCAAGACAAAAGAAATGTCCATAACTGTTTGGTGTCCCAGTCAATATCAGGTGGAAGAATCTGTAACTACAACACAGTCAAAGACAATCACATGACAGAAGGGATAAATTACCAATAGAATTAGGCCCCAACCCTGCAATTTGTTGCATGTTGGGAAACTGTTGCACCTCAGAGCCCTATTAAAAACAGTGGTGCTCCCACATGTTTGAATATTTCATATGTGCTTAATCCAATCTTTTATATTATTTAATCTACTATAACATAGTGTACACGTATAAAAAGTCGTTGGCACATTCCTCTGGGTTTCTTTAAGGAATTCTCCTTTTTTAAAGTTTTAATTCTGATTAAACATTGATAGGTGTGCTTGTCATGTGGGACTTGTGTCAGGATCTCTGAAGAGACATTTGTCACATTGCTTAAGGCATTGTTGGAAGGTGTTCAGATGCTATGCTGATGAGCATAGTATGAGAAACTCTGCTACATGCAGAGGGGTGCTTGGACAATTTTTATACTAAGGGTGCTGAAAGTCATTGAACCAAAATGTAAAGCATATATATATTGGAAACCACTTCAAGCCAGGGGATATGGCAGCAAACCCAGTTCCAGCAACTATGCTTATGCAACAAGTTGCAGGATCAGTCTTCTAAACTCTTTTAGAAAATTTCTGATTTTGAACTACTGCAGGAGTCCCTCAGGGATATAGCACTGTAGGCTGTTTTGCTACCAACCCTGAGAATTTCAACAAGTGTGAACATTTCACAATATTAGCTGCCTCACTGTGGAATCTGTCTCCTAAGGTTATACAAGAACATCATTAAAGAAACATGAGTAGGTGAATTAACACACAGTTACAGTCTTAGGCCATGATCTTGCAATTACGTATATACACACTTTTACTTTGTACATGTGAGTAGTTGTGTGATTATTATTGCCTCTTTGGCCACGTGCCAAGGAGAAACTATTGTTGGCCAGATCCTTAGCTGATGTAAATTGGAATAGCTCCATTATAGTCAGTGGAGCTACACTCCATTTACACCAACTGAGGATTACATTTGCGGGCCCTGTATCTGTTGCATACTGTCAAGCCTTGAGAACCACAACAATTACTGTTACTCCAGATTTGAAAAGGCTGTGAAAATATTATGAGTTAATGCATTTCCTGAGCTGACAAAAATCTCTCTCTCTCAACAAACATTTCTTGAGGGAAGCAAATTAATAATGTTTTTGTTTCCATGATGAAGAGCCTTCTGTGTTTAAATACTCCAAGGTACTAAAGTAGTTTTTTTTTTCAAACCTAAATACTCATGAGACTATAGAACAGCTGCTACTTCTACCTGATAATAGACCAATATTAAAACATTTGTCACAGTAAATGCTGCATTATGTATTATTACATGATTTTAGTTACACTATTTAAAATTCAGGTAATTTAGGTTTGCACAAAAATAGTGTTATTTTTCAGAAAATCTTCCCTTTAAAATGATTAATTTTATAAGTATACATGACTTAGATTGAGGAACAAACAAATTACATGAATAGAGTACTGATATTCCAGTTACTCACCCACTGGAACAAGGACATTGACAAAAGGCAGATAAGGGAAAACTGAGGCAGTGATTTTTAAAAACCTGGACAAATAAGTGAATCTTACAAATGTGACCAGACTCTGATATCAACACAGTAATTTCCAGAGGTTGGGCCTCCTCCCGATATCCCATGGTCCTGGATCTCTCATGTTTTCCCTTTAGAATAGGTAGATTGTTCCACATGAGTGCAAGTTATGTAGAGGGTCAGAAACGGAGAGGAAATCTCTGTGGTAGCTTGCTCACTTATGACACTGTAGAGGGTTCCCAGAACTTTGTATTTCACCCATGCTTACTTGCAACCAGTTCAGAGGGGAGAGCACAGATTTAATATTCTCATCAGCGGCATGCTTACTGCACTCAGAACGTGAGCAGCCTCATTTGTGCAGCTATTGAAGTATTTGGGTGACCATTGTAGTTAGTCCAACAAGAATGGGTGGAGCCAGTGTAAGGTGATTCCATCCATCCCTGCTACACCACACAGATGTGTAAACGAACAGCAACTTATGTGCAACGCTATCAAAAGCAAGGATCTCTGACCCCCATCCATTAACATGAAGTCATCAACCAATGAGATACATTCTATTTCTACAAAATCTGAAATACACTGGGTGGTAGCCAAAGAACAGCAGACTCTACTGTCCTAGTATCTGGTCATGTTAGTGTCAGATGTTGCTGAAGTTGGTTATCCAGTTCCTTCCCTTCATGGATCAGCAATCTTTCCCAGAAAAGAGATTTTAGAAAATTGGTGATAGAAGACATTACAGCTCCAATAAATAAAAACATATTCGTCATTAAAGATTCAGAATTATGTAAGTGGTTTTTTGTAGCAGTTCTCTGCGGGGAAAAAAGACTACCCAAATGACTATGCAAATGAATGCTAACTCTTCTAACATGAGGCACTCCCCTAAGGCCTAGCTCAAACCTCCTCCCTGGTGCTTGCTAATTGGACTAGCTTCTCCCCTTTCCTTGCATGGGTTGGGTCCTGGGTTCTTGGTTTTGATGCCTGGTGCCTTTGCCCAAAGTGACTCTTCTCTGTGTCTGGGACACAAGGTTGTGCTGTCCCTTTGGAAAATAACTAATACTGCTACTCTTTTCACAAGGAATATAACCCAGTACATGAACAACTCCATATATTTATTCAAACCCCATCTAATGAAATGCCACACTCAGAAAGAACAGTATAATGCAGGGGACTTTACTGGAGACAGGAAACAAAGGTTCTAGGGAAAGAAAGGTTTAAGATTCACTAATATATGAAAACAGCAAGAATATAACAAATTCCCCACCTCCCTGCATTGACCGCTATATGTGAACCTCCAGCTTGGCCCCTGGCACTTTCCCAGGCCGATGGAACACCAAGGATGAATCAGAGTTGAATGCTGCAGCACTGTGAATACTGGCTGGCTTAAACAAAAAGAAAGGGATTCCCTTACTGAGTTTTCAGCCCTGGGTGGAGCAGGGCCCTTTCCTGACCTGGAATTCTGGGGAAGATTTGACTGGCTCTAGGAAGCTGCCTCCCTGATCGCTGGTCTCCACAGGGCTGGCATGCACTGATCATACACTAATGCCTCCAAAAGATCAAAGTCCCCCTTTGTGTGTGGAGTGGGCGTTGATTTAGAGGCTCCCTGGTCTATGCTGCCTCCCTCCCAGCTCCAAACTCAAACAGCCCAAAAGTGAAACAAAAACTAGTCCCTTTGTCTCTGAGGCAGTCTGTCCCCTCCCATTGAGCAACTAAGTATTCCCGGCTCCTCACTGGCTCACAAAATGGCTATATAAATTACTCCATCTGAAGCCTCTCACTGGCTTTTATAGGAGTTTCCAGTCCATTCTGTCCCTGCCCCAGGCCCTAAGCAGGCTGGGAAATGTGCCTGGGGGCTCTGGAACGATTGTTACTGTAGTCCAGACCATTTCAAAACCCTCACTCACCCATGGAGGGGAGACAGCCATCAGGCCAGTGGTTACATTGCATTAAGGCTGAAATGGTCCAAACATCCAAACAATGGGGCAGCCAGCACCAGGGCATTCTTCTGGAGACGCACTTTTGGAAAGCCCTGGCTGAGGCATCAGATAGGTTCACACCTGGTCCCTGAAACTAAGAAATATATTGAGCAATACAATAACAGATCCTCACTGGAATAGCAGGGCATGCCTGCTACTTAAGGGAGACACAGACTGTCGCTTGGGGAAAGGCAGGAAAGTAGGACAGCACAACACTATGACCAGCATGGGTCAGAGGAAGATAATCTTAAGAGAATATAAATTGGTTCTGTTCTGTTGTGGTAGCTACAGGGGAAAGCCTGCTTATCTTAGCTTCTAACAAAATGTAAGTTTAGATGAGATTAAGTAGGGTTATTGGTTTATAATAATTTTTCTACTGCTTTGTTCCAAATGCTAAATGAAATACTTTACTTTTAAGAAAAGGGCTGAGTGTCTGTAAATCCACCCTGGTCATTCCGCTTCTGGAGAGAATCATATAGGCAACCCTAGTCAGCGTGACCTACAAGATAATTTAACCATGAGCACCAAGGCATTCACCCTTGGTTCAGTGCGGAGGAGCCTGGATAGCTGAATCCTTCCCAGGAAGTGGCTGAGAGACCCAGAGGAAACAGGTGGTGCCGTTTGCTTATTTTGGTGATTCATTACCTTGTCTAATCCTGCCCCCATTGAAATCAATGGCAAAAGCTCCCATTACTTCCAATGGACTCATGACCAGCCCCTAAATTAAGATTCTCTGTGAATTGAATTATTATCTGACCATATTCATCTGAAGCTTCAAATGACAGTGCACTATCTGCACAGTATTATTTCCATTTTCCCAAGAGGAAACCTTAAAGCAATGTGATCTCATCTGCAATTCTCAAAGCACGTGACCTACATAATTATTTAGACAAGCAAGCATTACAAGAGAAGTAAAATAAGGACAGAAATACCTGGAGAGGCTTGTTTCATTGGAAGGTTTTTTAAATTAGTTTGTCATCTAGCAAATGTCTATATTCTTTTCTAATAGAGCTTTACTGTGAATGATCCTGTTTATTGAAGAACATTCACTCTGATGGACAGCCATATCAATGACATTACAAACAGATGTCACCATAATTTTAGGCAATAAATATAAGATCAGGTCATAAAAATAAAATAAGATTCTTCTTGACAATTCCCAATAGACATCAGACTAACATTTTATCTGTTTGGTAGTTCTCTGTGCACTGAAATGGGAAATCTGTGTTGCCAATTAGTTGGTTTAATAATGTTTGACAAGATCTACTTAAGGGCTACCACAGCAATAAAATGAATGTTAATTATGTTTTAAAAAATCCAGTGTGAAATGTCACTTATTAGAAGCTGAGCTTGCCCAGCCAGAGACTAGGCTAAAAGTCTATCAGTGTGAACTATGCCTCTTATATACATGTTGTGCAAGTACCATGGATTATTTGTATGACTTGTGTACCTTTTAAAAATAGTTCCTTGTTTTTTTAAAGCTACGTCAAGGTTGAGATATTCACTCACAAGTGTATCAGAGCTCTCAAATCAGGCTGCTGCATCATGGAGGACAGACCTGTTTTGCTGAGGTATTGCAGTGCCAGTTTTGTCTTATTTCACAGGGTTCATAAAACAAAATAAAATCCTTTCAGTCTGATCATTGTCACTTCAATGGCAAAGCTCCCATAGACTTCACCATCAGAGCAGGACTAGGCCCCAAAAGAACTCAGCGGTCAGTTCCATCAAGTATTGAGTCACCTCAACCCTTATTGAAATCAGTGGGAATAGAGCATCTTACAAAAAATCTGCAACATTAAGGTCAGCTTCAGTAGAGTATTTAACTAGAGTGAGTGACTTATTTTGATGGGCATGTAAAATATTATTTCAAATATTGTTAGTTGTTTTATGTAAATGTCAGTCAACATGCAGAAGAGTGGATGAATAGCAGAATGGCCTGAAGCTCCAGAGGTTAAAGAGTTTTCTGCTTCCACCTATTGGTGACCAGGAAGAAAAATGACCACAGAAAGAGTTTTATTTGCATAAGCTTTCTACCCAGAATTCCTCCAGTGAGACTTTGGGAGTCACTATAACTATAAACTCAGAATTAGTTGGGTAGTGAACTGAACCGAGAAAGCAATGAGAGGGGGAAGGGTTTCTATTTTGTTTCAAAGAGTTGGTTCTGTATGCTGCTGTTTTCCCTCCACTGAGGTGGCTGTTTGTTGATACTGCAGAGGCCGCAGAGCTGAGTGAAATCAGGTGAAGCTCCTCTTATGCAATAGCTAAATTAAATTGAAGTCACACTAGCTGTGTTAAGTGATAGGTCCTCAAGAAAGGACCAGGCATTGCTTGCCAAGGGACTAGAGACAGGTCTACCTGAGTATATCTCAGGACTCTGGATGATTATGCTACCTATTGACACCAACCCATCAGTTGAGTTTAGTGGATTGCAAAAGGGGAAATAATGTGTTAAATGACCATTTACCCATTGGATCTTCACAATGGTGGGTGGGGAACAGAGTTACTGACAATTGCCACAGGTACTGTGGGGGAGTGTTTAATTTATCATTCTTACAGATCTCTTGTTGCTCTGTTTTCCCAAGCTGATGATGTGTTCCCTTTCCTTCTAATAACATTTTCCTTGCTTCATACATAGGCTCAGTGCTTTTGCGTGAGAAAGTATTGACTGTTACCGGTGCACAGGGAAGATATTTTAAAACTCTGGGTGGGAGCTTGAGTTGGTGATGTGTGTTAGTTTTAAGATGAACCACTCACTGTTTTGAGCCTTTGTTGCTGCTGACAATATCTAGCAGAAGGGTTACAGTTATGTATTCTTCAGTAGTGCCTAGAGACTCAAAGCAGGAGGAGAGCCCCACTGTGTTAAGTGATGTGCAAATATAGAGTAGAGATGTTTCTGTTCTACAGACCTTACAGTCTAAATAGAGAAGACAAACAGAGGGTGGAAGGGAAACAGAAGCACAGAGAAGTAAAGGGATTTTCCTAAGGTCACATAGCAAGTCAGTGTCTGAACTGAGACTAGAACACAGGCCTACTGACAGCCACTCCAGTGCCCTATCCACTAAACTATGCTTCTCCCCTGATAGAGTTTTGCTTGTTTTTGCATGGATTAGTTAATTTTATGAGTATTTTGCAAGGCTGACAAAGAGCTATTTCTTAATGGTTTATTTTGTTAACTGATAATGCCATTCATCTTGCAAGTTCAGTACAACAGGATGAAAACTCTTTTTTTTTTTGAATAATTTACAGGCAGCTGACGAAGCAAGCCTGAATGTTTTCTTGTAGCTACCACTTAATATTTAGTATCTTGATTATCTTATTAAAATAAGTTTCTTAATGGAAGTTGGAGTTCTCAGCTAACTTTATGCTTATTGCCTCTGCATTCCAATTTCCACAAGGATTTTCCTTTTTAAATGTGAGCTACAAAGCTAATGTTAAAATTGAGTTAATCTCAGGTTTATGCTTAACAAAATAATGAGGAGTAACATTCAACACAAATGTTAACGTGCCTATTTACAAAATTTCTTTCCCCACCATGTGAAATCCTCTGACATTTCTTCATTATCCACAGATATCACAGCTGAACTTGATGGCTGCTTCTCTTCCGTGGGACTAGAGCATCCCACTTGGGCTATATTCGGCTAATAGAACCCTAATTAGGATTCCCACCTGCACTCCCAAGTCCTATCATTGGTTGTTCTATTTACCGCTGGATAGCTCCACCTCCTGGCAGTTTTGGGCATTAGCTTGGTCAGGCTGACACCCCTTTCAGTGGTTACTCCACATCAGCTTTTCTTCTGTAGCCCCTCTTTCGCTCACAGGAGCCGCAGTTGTCCTCTTTGTGACTCAGCCCTCCGGCCAGGTCACTATTGTGATTTCTGCTTTTTGAGCAAGTGTATCAAAGTTCCTGATTTTCAGCATTCTCAGACAGTCTTCTGCTTCACTGCTTCACTCTCACAATGGCTGGCAGGGGAACCAGGCCTACCCTCTACTCCAGGTTCTGACTCAGGGACTCTCAACTCAGCAGGCAAGGTCTGTTCCCTGCACCTTGTTGCTTTTCCCTGAGTTACTTCCATGCCTCCCTTTGGATTTGCCAGTCTTTTCATTCCCTCCTCCCAGAGGGTAAACTTTAGGCACCTCATCTCTGCAGTCCCCAAACACACCTCCGTTTTCCTAATGAGTGACTGTAGACTCCTTCCTTGTAGTGCCTACTACTTCCAATTTCCTGTCTTTTGTAGAAGCCCCGCCTTTCCCTCACAGGTGAACTTCTCTGTAATTACCGACCTCTATCCTCAAACACCCACATTTGCAGCCTAATTCGCTGATTGGGCCCACCTGACCCAATTCAGGTGTTGCAGGGCCAGTGTGGGGAGCACATACCATCACACACCCTCCTTGTAAACATGTGAATAGTTCTGCTGCAATCAAGTATTATTATTTATGTACTTCAGTGTTTGCAGGCTTAGGGGGTAACTCTGTATAAGTATTTGAATAAGAGAACAAAGGGCTAAGTGAAATTATTCTGCATAGACTTTACAGTAGTTTTTCTAGCATCTGTTTTACAAATTCTATGATATATCAGTCACCCCTTAGTATCTTATATACTGAATATACACAAAAAGAATGAGGAGTACTTGTGGCACCTTAGAGACTAAGAAATTTATTTGGGCATAAGCTTTCGTGGGCTAAAACCCACTTCGTCGGATGCTTGCAGTGGAAAATACAGTAGGAAGATAGATATATACACAGAGAACATGAAAAAATGGGTGTTGCCATACCCACTGTAACAAAACTAATCAATTAAGGTGGGCTATTATCAGCAGGAGAAAAAAAACTTTTGTAGTGATAATCAGGATGGCCCATTGCCAACAGTTGACAAGAAGGTGTGAGTAACAGCAGGGGAAAAATTAGCATGGGGAAATAGCTGAATATACAGTGGCCTGACTATGAAATAGATCCAAACCCCAAAACAGGATCATTTACTCTCTTGTATTATCAGAATCATACGGGCCTGATTTTCAGAGATGCTATGAACCTGCAGTTCCCACCAAAGTTAAAGGTTCCTTTGCAAGGTTTGAGCCTGACTCACCCATTTCTATTTATTTCTTAAACCGATACAAATGTTACAAGAATCTCATATGGCTAAGAAATAAAAGTAGGAGACTAAGATTAGGCTTACTTTTGAGTCTTCCCTGTGCCCCCCATTACAATTGGTTAATCTATCTTTTTAATAACTAAAATAAGATAATGTAAGTGCTAAGAGGGGACCAAAAATGTCAGTCAGAGCCTCTAAAGAAAACTGCACAAGACCTTTGTTGGATAAAGTCAGATCCCAGGTTGCCACATTCAGCATTATAAAATCTAGATGGAATAACTAGCCTATGAAGACAACATTTAATTGAATGCCTGGAGCTGATTTGAACTAGGAGAGCTAAATGTGAAATTAAAATCAATTATGAAATGATTGGATACAGCTCTAGATAAATTGAAAAGATAGAACCCAACTCATATCAAGACTATATCAAGGGGTATATTTAAAAAAACCCAAAAAACAAAAAAGCCCCACACAAACAAAAAGACAAATAAAAGGTTCCATAGAGAGTGAGAATGTGAACAAGCTAACAGCCAAACTCACAGAATTAATCTAAAATAGGAGATTCTTCGGAGATATACAAGGTATTAAAAAGGCTGAAATTTAGCTTTCATTTATTCTACATAATAGAGGATGTGTTCATACAATCTTTGGGTCAAGGATTTAAAATTTAATTTTGGCCTAACTTTCAAAAGTGACTAATGATTTGGGTGCCTTCATTTTTGGGGTCCCAATCTGACATATCTTACAGGGGTCTGATATTCAAAGGTGGGTGCTCAGCATGTTCTGAAAATCATGCTGTTAGGATATAGATATTCAGGCCTGTCTGTAAAGGCCTATACTCTAAGAATGTAGGTGTATTCTTATCACTTAGCTAGTTATAGAGGTATAAAATCACTGTCTGCTGGTGTAAGGTCCTTCTCTTACTATGACAGTCTGAGGACCTGTGCTTAGGCTAAGATCTTTGGCTAAGCAGCAGAGGCAGCCATAAGCTGGGAAGCAAATGGTCACATCCTCACATTCCAAACTAGTCTATATGGGGCTGTTAGGAAGGTGATCCGATCTATCACCTCCAGAGAAAGGGAAGTGCCTAGAAGATGTAAAAGGAAACTTAGTTTGATAGCATCCTGTCTGGCAAGAACTCATTTATCAATAGCTGGGATGTGAAATCCTCATTTCTTTGTTGTTTTATCACTGTAGTCCCCATTTCCCTATTATTTGTCTGTATAATCTCTGTCTGGTTCTGTGATTGTTTCAGTCTGCTGTATAATTAATTTTGCTGGATGTAAACTAATTAAGATGGTGGGATATAATTGGTTACATAATCATGTTACAATATGTTAGGACTGGTTAGTTAAATTTCAGGAAAATGATTGGTTAAGGTATAGCTAAGCAGAACTCAAGTTTTACTATATAGTCTGCAGTCAATTGGGAAGTGGGTGTGTGTGTGTGGGGGGGGGAATGGAAACAGGGAATGGGGATGGGGCAATTGGAATCATGTTTTGCTAAAGGGGGAAATGGGAACAGGGAATGGGGGTGAGGAAATTGGAATCATGTTCTGCTAAAGGCAGGAATGGGAACAGGGCCACAGGTAAGGCTCTGTGGTGTCAGAGCTGGGAAGGGGGACACTAAGGAAGGAAACTGGAATCATGCTTGCTGGAAGTTCACCCCAATAAACATTGAATTGTTTGCATCTTTGGACTTCGGGTATTGTTGCTCTCTGTTCATGTGAGAAGGACCAGGGAAGTAAGTGGGTGAAGGAATAAGCCCCTTCAGGAAGTTTCAAGGTGGACATCCAAAAATCAAGGGGAGTTATATCCAAACAAGCTTTGTGCTTATCTCTCTCATGAGAACACAATGCATGCATGAATAAAAATTTAGATGAGCTCTGGATTGCTCTAAAAGGCTTATCCCTACTGATTGATATTTTGGATTTTGATTATAAATGATAGTTAAAGATGAAAATCACCCCCATGCAGAGGACCAACACAAAGTCCTACATAGTTCTTAAGCCCCAATGAAGCCGTGGGTTTAGCTGGCTTGATTGGGCTCTCCACACTGGAGTGAATTTCACCCTAAAAGCACAATTGGGAAAAGGGAATGCAATAAATAAAGGATAATGTAGCTATTTCAGGATTGACTGAACAGTGCATGTACTGTAAATAGATTGAGAGAAAACTGAAACTTGAATAAAGGCAGACAAGAGAGAATGCTATCTTAACAGCACTTTTAGAAATTATAGGAGAGGCCATCCCACTCCCATTGACTACTGCTTCTGTTTGGGAGGAAAATATTACACCTTCCATGAGTATCTATTTGTCACACGGCAAACATTTAACCTCTATATCCAGTTAACATGGGGGAAGAACAGGAGCAATTAAAATCTGTCAAAAATTAGGGAGAATCATTCAGTTTGTCCATAGTTTTCTGCAGAAAAAGAATAAATTCTATCACTTCTAAACTTTCTTAATCTGATGCAAACTAGTTAAGATACACATAATGCTAATTATTATACTCACTAAAGCTAACTGATTTCAGAGTAGCAGCCGTGTTAGTCTGTATTCGCAAAAAGAAAAGGAGTACGTGTGGCACCTTAGAGACTAACAAATTTATTAGAGCATAAGCTTTCGTGAGCTACAGCTCACTTCAATGCATCCGATGAAGTGAGCTGTAGCTCACGAAAGCTTATGCTCTAATAAATTTGTTAGTCTCTAAGGTGCCACACGTAAAGCTAACTGAGAAAAAGGAGTCAAACAAGAGGTCACACTTACTTCAGACATGAGACCTCTGAAAACCAAAAAGGAATCTGAGAAAAATGACATGAGTTTTCAAAGAAGAATTGTACAATTTCTACAGGGTTTGGTTGCATGAAGGGGATCACAGAGTCAACCCTAGAGCTCAGTTGCATAGGCTGGATGCAAACCAGTTTATTTGGAGGCAGGACCTCAATATCTCAAACCTTTAAAGGGTATTCCGGCACTGCACACAGAGATAGTCCCTTCCACCACAGAAATCTCTCTCCATCATTCCAGTTGATTCCATTTCCCAACTAGTCCTGTGACCCTCTTTACCTTAGATATCTTTGGAGCGGGAGAGGGCAATTGCCTATGCTCCTTTCTGTAGTCTGACACTTCCTTCACTGCCACCCAGAAATTTTTGGGTAGTAAAAGGTGACTGCTCCCCCAGCAGGGTCTTCTGGAAGATGCCAAGTCCAGAAGATAGACTCCCTTGTCCTAAAGAGTCTTTGGCAGTGGGGAGAGGAAGGATGCACAAAATCCCCAACAATGCAGTAGGAACAGGGAAAATAATGTTATTCTGACTGTCAACTGACTCTATTGAGCTGTGGTAGAAAGAAGGTCCATAATTCATAGCTCCTGGTCTTCAGGCAACCTCCAATGTTGTGTGAGGGGAATGGAATTCCCAGGTTACCCTGCAGGTGTAAGAAATTTCAGTGCATGTTAGTGAACTTTGATGCATCAAGTTATTCCCAGTGTATATCTGACTTGCTCTAGGTTTCTCCAACAGTGTTCAGCTGCAAACTTATTGAAGCTCTAACCTCTGTATGCATTTTGCTCATGGAACCTGAAAGAACTATTCTGAATGGCTAATTCAAAAGTTTTGGACTAATGCATTTTATCATTCATCACTCTCCACTAATCATCTGTGCACAGACTGTGCTAGAACCCAAAAGTAAATGTTAGCTATTTTGCTGATTGGTTTTTACCTAGTGTGAAATGCTTACAGGGGAAATGGGTGATACAGGGGTGGACTTCACAATACTAAATAATATAAAGTAATATATGTTTAGTATAAAATAATGGAAATGAATGGATTGGATCTGAGTTAATATGAGGGTTAGCTCCTATTGTAAGTCTTCTTCCTTTTTATTTTTAAATGATCAGGGTGCTCTATTTGTGTCTTGTTAGAATGTAACAATGTTCCCCTACTAAGGTTTTGACTGAAGACTTACAGTGTGTAATTGTTACAGCCAAAACAATCTTGTGAATGTCTTGCTTCTCCTGTTAAATGGAGCATTTTCTTAAAAAAATTGCTTGAGCAGAACCCATATGATGTTGAGACTTCTGCCATGTCAGCAAGACCTGCTGTAGACATGGAACATGTCATGTTTGATGGAGGGTCATTCAATGTTCTTATTCACATGCCCACTCAAATACACAAGCAGCACAACATTAAAGGGGGCAATGAACAAACTACAGTATCTCCAGTGTTTGTCAGTTCACCAGTATCAGAAAAAAATCTGCTCTTATGGTATGATAGAATTTAAAGATGGAAAATGCTCTACCTTTTGGATTGGGTGAGGAATGGTGTCCCTAGCCTCTGTTTGTTGGAGGGTGGAGATGGATGGCAGGAGAGAGATCACTAGATCACTACCTGTTAAGTTGACTCCCTCTGGGTCACCTGGCATTGGCCACTGTCGGCAGACCGGATACTGGGCTGGGTGGACCTTTGGTCTGACTCAGTATGGCCATTCTTATCTTCTTATCCTAACTGGCTCGAACCTTGTCAGAGGAGGGTTGTTCTGTTCAATATATTTTCTAGCATTTATTTTTGTATTCTACTTTTAAAAGTCTCAAGTTTTGCGGCTTCCACCACTTCCTATGACAGATTATTCCATTATCTAAAAGATTTTGGTTGTAAGAAAGTTCAGTCTAAATTTTCCCTTACTTTTATCCCTTGCCCCTTAGGCAAACCTTCATTTACCACTGCAAACCATTTCTTTCCCTCCTTGGGGTTTACACCATTCAGACATTTGTGCTATTTTGCTTTGGGCCACTGCTGAACAGGTGGATAAGTCAGCTTTCATAGTAATGATGCAAATTCAATTAAAAAGAATAGCCTGTCCCTTCTGTTTCGGAGGTCATGTGTTATTGTATTACATACATTATGCTGTATTTGATCATGTCTGCAGATAACAGGACAAGAGCAGAACAATGTCAAGAGGTGGCTAGATGTTATCTGACTGCTTTCAGCAATCCAAGCAGAGATTTTGCAGATCGTTTTTCTTAGAAATAGGCAAAAATGTCAGAATTGGGGTCTACAACCTATATTTTGTGTGCTCTTTTGGCTTCTCTGTACGAACACTGCTGACCTACAGTATAAGTGCATTGTTCTTCACAGCTGAAGATCCTCCTGAGTTTGAATCCTGTGTTTCCTCTTTCAGGTTGTTTACGGTAGGTCATCACAAACTGATACTGAATTGTTGTCTTGCACACCTCTGCAATGAATAATTATTGATACCCGTGTCTGACCATGGCAGGTGTAATCCCTTGATCAAAAGGGAACCCTTGCCATTTTCTCTGCTTATGTGATGTAGCACAGTTATAGCCAAATTGAGCTTCAGCCAGCTCACCCCCAAAGAAGCCCAAGCCTTAGGCCAGACACTTGTAAAACTTTGTTACCACATTGTCCAACTCTGATGAAACAGAGACACAGAGCATGCAGATGGCATTGCAAGCCAAACCACATATCTTTCCTACTGGGCTTATTGAAAAGGAGGGGTGACAGAACAGAAGCCTGAAGCACTCTAGTGAGAATAGCCCTTAGAGCAGATGAACAACTGTCCAGTATTGTCCTTTCAATGAGAAATGAATAGAGCCACTGAGGTGTGACTAACACTACGTTTTTGTGTTCCATGGCATCATACAGAGCTTGGCAGAGTTAAAAAAATCAGCAGGTTTTTGTCCGTTACCAAGAGGAGATCACAGACAGGATTGCTGCATGTTCTTTATATCATACCAAACCTAAAACCAGACAGAGTTCAAGGAACCATTTCTCCCTGTCCTAATAATCCTGTGTAAAATGAAGGTTTTCAATGGAGCAATATTGGTGTGGGTATCAGCATCAACCAAAAGCCTCTTGAGCAAGAATTTAACAGATGCATGTTGGAGAGATGCCAGAAGCTTGGACTCGGAAGGGATTCACTGATATTCTTCATCACTGGCTTCTGTGGTTCTAGCTCCAAATCAGGGGGGATTCCCCATTGGGGATGCATGTTGAAGAAGCCTGCAGGTTTGGATGAAGGTCACAGAAAATTGAGACAGCCTCTGACTATATGCTTATCTCTCCTCCTGGTGTGGATCTCTGGATCGGCAGAGAGCCTCCTGCATTGAAGGGCTCATTTATATTTTGCTGGGTATAAAGCTCCCATTTAGACACTTATTTTCATTTGAAACTTCAGTGGCTTAAAAATTGGTTCAACTGCCTCCTTCCCAGAGCTTGGCAGTCCAGCAGCCATCCCCATCTACATAACCTGGAACCTTCCAGACTCCATCCAAAATAATTACAAGCAAAAATAAATGAACTTGGGGTCCATATAGTGTGTGGAGCTTTAAGAAGTATTGTGGATGTGTCGGGTTACTGTACCTTAAAGCTTTGGAACATTCTGTATGGTAGAGTTCCAAAGATGTGTCAGTCTGGAAGCAGCTGCAGATGGTTTATGAATGAATCTAAGAATGGAGTGCAGCTGGATATAGCTTGTAAACAAGGCATCCCCTCTGTGCTCACTTGATTAAGTTCTTGTTATTCTGATCCAGTCAAAGTCACTGGAGCTAAATAAAAAGTCATTATTGTATTCTGGGAGACCTAACAGGCTATACTCACTGGTGCAGGGAAACTCACCTTGGGTAGAGAAGGTGGTGTTTGCCTCCGGGCTCTCCTGGGGATTCTGCCCAGAAAGACAGCTTTAATATGGGGTTCGTGTCTCCCACTGATGGAGGCAGTCTGTAGGATGCATTGAATCAGTGTAGCCTCTGGATGTCTTAGCAACATCCTCTCTGTTTTGGAACCATGCTGGGTGGCTGTGGGTCACCTGGGTGGGTGTTGTGGGTGCCTTGCATTGGCAACCCCTTTCTGAGCAGACTTTCCTCTTCCTGGGGCCTGAGCTGGTTTCTAGATGGAGCAGGTATGACCTGTGATTGACTTATTCCAATGTGCTTTTCCTTTTGTCTATTTCTGCTTATTTTCCATTCACTGCTTGAAGCCTCACTAATGATTTTAGAGCTCCAGAGTAAGTTCATATTTTATTTGCTGTCTGATGTTTTATAGCGTGGCCGATGTCTTCAAGGTCCCTGGGCTTCTTTATATTCAATATGCTGCCTTTTGGATGGCCTTTATTAACACTAATGAATGTTAGAATGCTTTATTTCTGTCAATCACCATGGAAACAATGCTCCTACCCTCCTGAGGGGGGTGTTAGCATAATTGCAAGTAGGCAGGCGTCTGAAAACCAGAAAACCAGGAACCCTGTGGATAAAGGTGCTATAGCTAATTCTCCACTGTCTTGCACTTGGTGTTGTTATTTATGACTTGATAATGTGAGTGCCAAGTGGGTGTAAAAGACTGCTATGACTATATGGCAAAAGATAGGTCCTTGTGAGCCACCTAGGAAAGGAGACTCAAAACAGTCATAGATTAAACTTGGATTCTTATAGGTCCCAAGCTAAAGCCCCAATCCCCACAAACATACATTTAGACATCTGAGAAGCACTACTAAAGACAATAGAACTACTTAAATACTTTAAAGCATGGTTCAAAAGACAAAGGGCTAAATAATCATACATTAATAAACATTTGTATCTGTTCTCTCTCTCTGACTGTAATACTAATGTAAACAGAAAGGTGCAAACAAGTCATATAACAAAAATTGATATATGTTGCCTCTTTCTATTTACAAATAATTTCTGTGAATAATGCTTGGTCTCAGGTTTATTCATAACCGGATCATTTAAGTGTTCGATATTTGAAATTTGAGGTGTTTTGATTGGACATATAGGTCACATGGTAAATTTGTTTCTCTATTTGGTTAAACACAATTGCTAAAATCAGGATTCAGATGCAAGTATTCATGTATGAATTCAAAATTTATTTTCTAAAAATATTCTCCAGTGTTTGCTTAAAATTCATTTATCTAGTATGTCCCTATCTCTAATTCTAGTTGAGCTCTAGTTCTAATATCTTCTAGTATTGTAATAATCCAAGTACAAATTGCTCTGTCATAAGAGATGTAGTATTTTCCCCAGTGGTGCACACAAATAATTATTTTTATGCATTCACCTTTGGGATTATTGTTTTCTCCCTTAAATGATTTCATTTGCAAATTTCATTATGGCATGATACGGGTCCCATCTGGCATTTCTTATGTAATGATATGCTTTTGCTTTGGAGCATTCATTAAGGTAATTATATTCCAAAGCAACTGGAAATCACTTCTGAAAATAAGTTTGCATGTAACTACTGTATTGATAAAACTTTACTTAATTGTAATGTATATACATTGCATTAAAGCTGACAGGGATAATGGCTCTCCACTGATTTTTCTTGTTATTAATGGCTAAAATGCTCTGGATGCTAATTATTATTTTAATTGCCTAGAAATAGGAAAATTTTGCTCAATGGATTAAAAAGTGTTAAGTCCCCTATTATTGGGACCTCCTTAATTCAAGGTACTGAGATGTCTTAAATCAAGACTCTGAGAGGAGCTAATGAGTCATATAATCAAGGCCAGAGCCAGGATTTATGGTTCCCAAGACAAGAAGGTGATGCAAGACCTCACTGTGGCCTTGATCCCCGCAGGTGGCAGCCTGTGTCCCCAGAAATTCCACCCTCTTCCCATGGGAGGATGAATCCCTTCATCTTATCTCTGTCCCCCCACAGTGTTTTTATACACCTGCCTTGGCCTAAGATGCTCTTTCCATGAGGAAACCAGGATTGTGTTTTCTGTCCCTTTCCCCTCTCATTCCACTTCTGGTCATTTTGAGTCAATCCCGTTTTTGGCCTTCACTCCCTTATTAGAGTCTCAGGACAGTTGAGAGGCTGCTCAGATTTCTAGGTTTCTCTCAGTAACCCCATGACCTCCCATGCTTATGCGGTGCTATGGACCAGCCAGACTCACTGCACTTTAGCAAAACACTGTGCTGCTGTGCACATGCACATAGCTAGCTGCACAGATCTAGTGACAATTTGGCTCAGAATATCAGCCTCAAGTGTCTCTGGCCCTGTGTGTAACTATACATTTTTATCAAACTTGTCTACACTGTGTGATCATTCACACAGCGTGCACGACACTGGATTCAGTGTGAAACCTAGGAAGCGTCCTACAAGGATGTAATGGAGTGCACTCACATCTCGCAAGTGCCCCACTCGAGTGTGTGTGCGTGTGCCTGCAGTTTTTCTCAATTTCCTCTGCTCATAGTGCCGCCTGTTGGCTGCTGCTCTTGTTAGGTGGGTCTTTGGTGACTGAGCCCTCTGGCCAAGTCACACTCAGTCCATGTGCATAACAAACAAACCCCTTCCAGGGTGCACAATCCAAAATGTTTCCAATGTCCTGCAGCCCTCCCTGGGCTCAGTCATCTAAAACAGCCCAACAGGGCCAATCTCAAAGCCTTTGGTTGGTATGACCTTCTCTGTAGACCTCCCTGGGCTCAGTCTTTAACCAGTCCAACAGGCCCATCATGCTGCCCTCACTTAGTCCAGCTAGGATGCAAGGCTCCAATTGAGCAGCACCTGTAGGCTTCTTCCCTGGGGATTTCTTGCCTCTACTTGAGTCCTCAGTGACTCCAGCCTTCCTCCTGAGCCACCCCCTTGGATTCAGTATGCTGTCCCTAGCTCCCTGCTGAGTCAGTCCCAGTGCAGCCCCCTTCCCTGGGGTGCCACAGATCTCATTCCCTTCCTTAGTGTGTAGCCACTTCCCCCAATGGCTGGTGGGTGGGGGGGACCCAGGCCCTTTAAGTATAGCAGCTAGTGTTTGCATCCCTTTACTAATTGGTGCTCTGTGTTTTCCTTGGCTACTTCCCCATAGCTTGTCTTAATTGGGTCCCAGCATCAAGCCAGAAGTTCCCTCCTCACTCCCCTGGCCCTTGCAACCAGCCAGGAACACCGCTTGCTCTCCTGGTACCTGTTAGCAGACTTAACTCACTCTGGCCCTGCATCTCCTTTTATCTGAGCCTGCTGGGCCCTGATTTGCTGCTCCCTGCAAACTGTTTCCTGATTGGCTGCATCCCACGCAGCCACTCTAGGCAGTTTGGAGGAACTCTCTATTGACCTTTTTTGGGGTGGGATGTGGCAGGTCTGTTAGGCCTCCAGTAGGGGTCCTCAGGCCCAATCCACCCCATCACAGAGGACAATTTCTTCTTCAGTTGCTCCACAGTTCTGATCTGGAGTAGGGAGGGGAAAGGGCCCAGGTCTTACAACAGACAGTTTTAATATATCTTTTGTAAATCCTTCAGTTGGAATGCTGTGCTGCAGCTTCTTAGAATTTTACTCCATACATAAGGAATTACAAAATAAATACTCCTTACTGCTCCTGGGTTGCCCGCTTATCTAACAGAGGTGCTCCGCTGCTGTATAGGGGGTTCTCCTCAAAGGCCCATCTGTAGAAGCACAAGAAACAGAGGCAGTATTGTTAGTTCAATCACAGCATTGAATCTTAGCAGTTAAATACACCTCTTTCTCACTCTCCCTTGGCAAGCACATAGCTCAGCAAGTGCCCTAAACATGGTGAGTTTGGCCTGGGGAGGGGGGAAGCTCCAAGATGGGGCAAAGGGTCTAGGTGGTTTTTAAAGGGGATCACTGCAAGAGGCTAGGGACACTATTGTAAATTTTGCCACCGGCAGAGATAATTGAAGCTGATATCTCATTCCTGAGGGTAAACAAGGATGCAAGGGTGCATCTCCTGCATCTATGCGGCTTCAGACCAGGTCCCTATGCTGCTCGCCTGTGTGCTGCTTTGGTCCCTGCACAGTGATTGCTGATTGGCGTGGCAAAGTTTCCTACAGCAGGGGAAGAAACAAAGCAGTTCAGCCAAGGAACATTTGGCAGAGGATTGGCAAGTATCTCCAGGAAAGTTTCCCAGAGATTTCTCTGGTGGATTCCCATGAAATCTTGGTGTACATTAACACACTGCTCTGCAGGGCCTCCACAGCATAGCTACACAGGGGAAAGGAAAACAGACGCAAACACTCCTAGTCTTGTACATTGCTATCCCTTAACCCTTTTCTAACATATAATGAGAAAAAGGACAACTTTACCTCATATAACTGAGAAGTATCAAATTAAAATGAGCACTTACCAGAGCTTTCTTCTCCTGCATCATGTGCACTGGGGCCGGACTGCTGGGAGTGGCTTGAACCCTCCAGAATTGAGATCAGGTCCTGGCTCACCACGCTACCAGATGACCTTGTTGCCTGTTCCACCTCATCCTCCAACTCCACTTCCTTGTCCACTACTTCGTCCTCGGGGTTGAGTCCTCTGGCTGCTGTCTCCATCCCCCCGATGTATTCACAGGGCTGTTGTTGGTGGAGATTGGGGTCACCGCCGATGATGGTAGAAGCAGCAGGTCTTCGGCGCAGCACCAGAGATACGGTTTGCTTCCCTTGCCTTCTGGTACACCTGCGTCAGCTCTTTGATCTTCACATAGCACTGCTGCATGTCCCATTCGTGACCCTTCTCCAGCATGCCATGAGACATCTACCTGTAGATATCGTATTTACTACGGCTGGAGCCAGAGGTGCTGGAACTTGAGGGGCTGAGGGTGCAGCAGCACCCCCTGGCTTGAAGTGGTTTTCATCATATACAGGGTTTACTATTTTGTTCAATAGTTCTGAGCACCCCCACTATACAGATCGTTCCAGCACCTATGGCTGGAGCAGAGCTGGGACTGCACCCCACAGACCTGGAAGATCCAACAACTCCAGCATGCTCTAAGCAGGAAAACATTTGCTTCACGGAGCCACCCTGGTTAGCTGGAAAGATACGATGTGACTCTCCACGCAGAGCTAACAGGAAATGGAATTTCAAAAATTCCTGATCTTTAAAGGGGGAGCCTATGTATCTGGCTGCAGGGCAGCAGAGTTTGAACTGCTGACCAAAGCAGTAAGAATGGGCATTGTGGGACAACTCCTGAAGGCCATTCATGGCGACATAAGCAAGCACAGTGCCTACACTGACAGTATGTTGATAGGACTTTGCCACAGAAACCTCTATGCCTCTTGTCGAGATGATTTTTTCTTGTTGGCATAGCAGGAGAGTTAAATTGGTGAGAGGAACATTGTAGTGTATATACCTCCACTGATTGTGAATGAAAGCTGACTTTTGTCAACAAAACTGTGTAGTGTACACAAGGCCTAAGCTTGCATAGGTAATCATAAATCTGTCATTTTTTAAATTTTGTAGTGCTTGACTTTGCAACCTAAACTTTCTGTTAGCACTGCTGAGCACTGAACAAACTATATTAAAAGACAGTCCCCTGGATTCTAATGTAAACGGATCTTGCTACAATTATATGACTGATCCATTAAGTCACACTAACAAGTGAAAATTTCAGTGCAGGAGGGGAACCATACACTGGGACTACTTTAGTTATTATTTTTATTCTATAGCTTTCAGCTTTTCTAATTAATGAGGATGATTCCTCACTGGGTGTTTAAGGATGGCTAGTTATTCAGTGCTATTTTTTGCTGCTTTCCCCCTTCTCATTATTCAGCTGCAAAGAACAAAATAGCAAGATTTTTTCACAAACTCTGAGAATACTTGTGTCCCAGTCTTCATTATTTGTCACTTATTGCACTTGCCTGCCTGTGGTGCGAGGTGAGAATGAGTGATACATCATTGGGTAAGGAAAAAAGGGTAAGTGCTCAGCAGAGGTAGGAAAGGAGCATGTGAATTTCTGCTTATGTACTAACACTCGTATAGACATTTTCCAGGAAGTATGGTTCAAAATCATAATCAATAGAGCAGTGAAATATACGACCTCCTCCCCCTGGGAACAACTTTCAAGTTAGAATAGAAAATATTAGGTAATTGTCATCAGGATCCATCTTGATTTTTGTTAAAATGAAATCCTTCCTATTGAAAAAATTGAACATTAATACGTACATTGCCTGTGATATGGGGATTTAGTGCCATCTGCAACAGGTGGTGCTGAAGGAATAATGATGCAGCTTTTTTGAATATTATTCCTTAAAGTACCACAGACAGTACTGCTGAGAATGGCAGAGAAATAATAGCTCCATGGATAAACAAAGGCAGAGGGACCAAAATATCAATTATCCTATCTATAGAGCAGCAGGTATACTTATGTTTGGAGAAAGTCTAAATCATTATGGGGGCTATGCATAACATCTCTACTGCCTTTTCCACATGAGATCTGATAGCCAGATTTAGGCAGTTTTTCTCTGAAAGCACTATTTTTTTGTCCCATATGACTCATGTTTTATCATACCATGACTACACCTTCGGTTAGTGCTGAAACGAGTTTCCTTCAAAACAGATCAGCAGGTGTCAGGGCTGAACAAGACCATCACCTTCCCTCCAGCTTTACAGTGGTCCCAGATCTTTCCTGTGGACTTGGGGAGCCATACATGATGCATGCCTTTGTATTTGGATTGATGAACCTATTTACATTTCAAGCATGGTGGAGAATCACATTCAATATCTTCAAGACGCCTCACATACAAAGTTGGAGATGGCAAAAAGAAAAGGAGTACTTGTGGCACCTTAGAGACTAGTCACTAAGATGCCACAAGTACTCCTTTTCTTTTTGCGAAAACAGACTAACACGGCTGCTACTATGAAAGTTGGAGATATATGATAGGTACTTCATTCCAGATTCTCCCCTGATTAATACCTGGTACAACCACATTCACCTTAATCTTGGTGGGTATAAGTCAGAATTTAAACCTTTGAATATATTGTTAGAAAACACTGATTTCAGAAAAATCTTGAAGTGGAAATTTTGTGCTATAAGGCAAATAGGTAAATTGGCTATATTAATTGTGTGTAATTATAATGTTTCAATGATAATACAGTGGCACAAATGATTAATAGCCCCTCTAGCTGGAGGCCCTTCCCAATTTGTACCTATTACAAATGACAAGTCATTAACTCTCTGCAAAGTGACAATGGCCCAGCTGCTCAAAAGGTACTGAGGCCTCCAAAAACCTTTGAAGATCTGGGTCCATGTGTATACAAGATAATGAATGTAATCTGAACTTGCTTTCACCTTCTAATGATGCAAAGCATCCCCAACAATCATGTATTCATCCTTCAGTTACCTCCAGGCAGGCTCAATGAATTCTGTGAGGAAGGACAAATAAAATTATACTCTTGAAGCTAGACAGAGAAAGTTTTTCCTTATGATGGGAATGCATTAATCTTTAAAGTAGTGCTTAAAGATAAGTTTCTACTTTAAAAAATCATTAAAAATCCAGGGGAGCTGAGTGATTAATGTAGACAGTTGGCAGCCATCAGAAACCATCATTTTTTAAAAACAGTGTCTGGTATCTTAAAAGCCATCTGAGCATCATATATTGTGGCAGCTGTACAGATACCGAAGAGTAAATGTGCTTTCTTACATGTAACAAAATAACAAGGTGCACAAAAGCAGAATAATTGGTTGGTTAGTTACAGTATGTTGCCCTGGAGTTCCAGTAACGTATGTACTTTTTTGACGAAACGTCTATTTTTTAAAAGTCATAAAAAATTTGTGTCCATTCCCCACCTCCAGAACATTCCCTGTTTTCAAACTCCTTGCCCACATCTTAGGTGCTAGATTATTTTCCTTTTGTGATTCAAAGGAAGCCTTAGAATATGATCATATTCAAAGAGCCCCTAGCATCAGTGTTTTTTTAGTAGTCATTTGAGTGGAATGGAAAGTTCAACCAACAGTTGAGAAAAATGGCTCCTCTTCTCTTTTCCATTTTTCTTGATATAGTTTTATTAAGAAATCAGTGCCAATTGTGCAATATATTGTAATCTCACCAGAGGACTAACCACAGAGCCTGATTCACTACTGCATTACTGCAGCTTTATACTGGTTTAACACCATTGAAATCAATGAGTGAATCAGGACCACAGCTTCAGGTGCAACCATATATAGCATGAGAATATGCAATGGCATTTGTGGAATCAACTAGCATGCAACAGATATATCCTGAGCATTATTTATCTGATCGTATTCACATTTAAGTCAATTGAAAGGATCCATTAAAGTCAATGGAAGCAGAATTGGGTCTTGTACACTCTTGGAACTTGACTGGTGCTGAGCCAGAGAATTTGTCGAACCACAGGAGGTCAATATGTAGTGAGCAGGTCTCTTTTTATTTTTATCTTTCTGAGATGAATAAACGGAACAATGCTTTCAATGCCACCTAGCCAAGGTTTACCAGCTTTCTTCATAACAAAGTGTTAGTGTTGTTACACAATTTTACCATATTGGCACAAGGAAATAAGTAGATAAAACATAAAAAACATAAAATAAAATCATGCCGTACTATGGATGTTGCCAGACCAGAGCGTGCCAGACTAGAGAGATTCAACCTCCACTAGCATAATGTGGTGAATTATGTCACTGTTTTTTCCAGTGCTGCTAAGTGCTAATACCATTTCACAGTAAAAGGAGACTTAGAAGTTTAATAATGAAAATTGCCTATATAATTTTTGAATTTTAAGGGCTCTTTGCCTCATGTTTATTTGCATCAGCTTGATAAGAAATCCAAATTTGCTGAATGTCTTGACATTCCATTCCATTTTTTCTAGCTTCAGTAGAATGAGGACACTAGCCAAGCATCAATTGGCCTCAATACTCCAGTTTCATCCAACCCAGCAGCACTTCAGTTTCTATTGTAAGAACAGAAGCCTAGAGATTCTCAAAGATTAGATAATGTTATGCGTCTGTAAAGTGAAAGAGAACCCCAATAAAGAAATAGAAAAACACAGCGACATAACCATCCTTATGGAAAGGCAATTTTTACTAGTGGTTAAAGCACTTGATGTGACTCGATTTCTATTCACAACTCTGTTTCTAGCTTGCTGGGTGACCATGGGCAAATTACTTCACCTTCATGTTCCTCAGTTTCCCTAGATGTAAAATAAGAATAATGGGACTGAGTTCCTTTGTAAAGTGCTTTGAGATCTACTCATGAAAAGTGCTGTATAAGAGGTAGGTGGTATTATTATTATTAGTAGTAGTAGTATTATTACACTTCACCTTGTATCAGTGAAAAATTGATTGAAATATTTACGTTTTGTTAAACCAAACAAAGTTCTTTGTTTTTGCAGTTCAGGTAATATAGATACGCAGTCACTATAATGTATAATGAAACTTTTAGCCAATATCAGCCACCAGTAGGTTGAAGAAAAATTGCCATTTTGCAGAGTAGGCCTTCTAATGAAGGCACTGAATGTTCCTACAGCAGAATGGACTTTAGATAAGAGGCCATGCTTTCTAAGGTATTGCTCAAAAGCAGAACAGATTGTGATGGGAACTGTGAAAAAGTCAGCACTGACCACAGCCTTTCTTCTCAAAATCAGAAAGGGCATTTTGAGAGTTACTGTCAAGGTTTAAAGATGGCCAACTGATTTATACCAGGGAGATGGCTAATCAGAAATTCTGAGTAAAACACAGATGGTATCCCAGTATGCATTGCAGAGTCCTTGTTAAATCCAATAAGTAGAGTGTTGAACTCTGGATAACCTGAAGGACAGGTGACAGTTCCATTTCTTCTTTATCCCCTTTTAAATCTGTATGAGGTATTTCAGAATATTCTTTGCACTTACTGTTCAAACAAAACCAGTGTAGAAAGTAGCAGTAGCATAAGCATACTGGGGTGTGCTAGCCCAGAAAGCTTCCAGGGTCAGCACTGTTCTAGGGTCTTCTGGAAAGGATTTCCTTGTGCAAAAAAGAACACCAATGTTGAGGCACAGAGAGACATTTGGGAGTTTGTGACAAAACCCCAGACTGCTAAGGCTTGAAACCAGAGTTTTCATGTGCAGGGTGGCCTGGATCTCCTCTCTCTCCTCACTACTGAGAGATCAAGCTGGAGCTGTGTGCTTCCAGCCAGCCTCTCTTTCACCAAATCAACTGGCAGAGCAAGATGGGAGTTATGGGTGCCGGGACAGGTGGGATTGTAGATAAGGGTTCCAACAAGGCCTACTGGGATGGAGAGTAGGTATGGAAAGGGGCTTTTTAAAACAGAGAGAGACTCAGTGGTAGCCAGAAGAGATGAGAAGTGTCTCAAAGAATAAGGGGCAAGTAATCCATCAATTTGCTTGGCTTAGTAATTTAACAGACAATGGAGTTTTGATTTGGAAGAGGCCTTTGGGATCTGAAAGAACTGGGGACGGGCTATGCTAACTCCAGAAGCCTGGGGAAGTGACACTGCCTGGGTTGGGGAAAAGGGTGGAGGGGCCAGGTCAATTTAAGGAAATACAGATGGATACACTGCTGGCAGGGAATTGTTTGTTTCGAAAAAGGTCTATGGCATGACCCTTTGTTTGTGTCCCCCTGCCATAAATTGACGTTACACAACAGCAATGAGTAATACTTGGCATGTAAAAATGAGACACTAGTAAACTGAAAATGATTAAACAGTACTGTGAAAAAATTAGTTCTGATTCATTGGAGCCTATTGTGCCATAAAGTGACATTATTTCATCCCAGAACAGATCAGATTGGCATTCTGGCATCTGGGGGAAGTCAGTCAAGTGTCTCCAGAGAGATAGAAATTAACAACACCTTCCATCTGTACAGTCATGTGTTACTTTCCTTCTTCCTTCTCCACACTGATACACCCTCATTTAGTTGAGAATCAGCTCTTTAAAGCTGCTGCATGTATACTTGAGCTGCTTACTATTCAGGATCAGAAAAAGACTAATGTCTGGGGAGGCAAATATGAAATGTAATTTAAAAGGAAGTCTTCTCAATCATTCAGTTTGTGGCCTTTGCTAAAATGCAGCTGTAATAGATTTTGCTTAAACTTGCTGGATCATACATCTTCAGAAATAGTCTGATGGCCACCCTGGTCAACTTTGCTTTAGGGTGCATACATATTTGAATGATAGGGGTACATGAGGAGGAAGATTGGGGGTATAGCATGGACCTGGATTTTTATTTGATATAGTAACCATGCCTATCTATCTATCTATCTATCTATCTATCTATCTATCTATCTATCTATCTATCAAATAAAATAAATAAATAAATAATAATTTAAAGCAAATACTACATTTTGGAATAATTATAAATGATTATTAGTGTTCTCTCTCATTCAAACTATAGTTGAGTGTCCTGATATGAGTAATAGAGGTCACTAGTCATCATTGCTGTTTTCCTCTGAAAATGCTAAAACTGATTTTGTCAGGTCATTGTAACACACCTCCCTGGAATGCACAGAATAATGGTACATCCACTTCTCATAAGGTGCATTGATCTCACAAGAGCACTAGATTAACTTCAAACTATGTGGAGGAGCAAGCCCAACATAGTCTGGTACAGATTTTGGAAACAGACACATGGAACTGTCTGCTCATCTTATATTTTCAATAAATGCTTCAGTTGGTGGTGGTAAGGAGCTGAGCTTCGGTGTTGACGTGGTATCTTTGCCAGTTTTCACTGCCCAGGTTTTCTGCCATGGCTCTGACAAGGTGGCACAATTTGATTGTCTGTCACATGCTGCCATGAATTTGGTTGCCTGCTCAACGACATCAGCATGGCTGGATTAATGTAACCCAGCAGAGTGAGGGAGTATCCAGCTCACAGAATCTTCAACACAGTGCCTTTGCTGAGGCCAGAATAGGAAGTTATTGTATCACACAGACTGAGGCATAGTTAGCTAACCGTCCTGGTGCAACGTTGCGGTGTTGTTTTGTAGTAGCACAGATCTATTACAGCTCTTATTTGACTGGGTTTTCCATAATCACTAAAGATGGTAGGTTCTGTTCAAGGTAATGGTACAAGAGTAAGACATGTACATCATTGTCATCTGATAATACTGACATTTCCACTACTTTCTCTTTTGCAACCATCAACATTTGTGTTACAAGGATGCTGTCAGCTTCCTCATGTGAAATGGCCATATTTTCTCTGTTGATCACCACACCGCCCTGACTTATTTCAGCTGGGGTGTTGTCTCTGCCTGTGATAACTAACTTTTGCTTAAGTGCGTGTCATTGATGAAACTTCTTGACTTGAATGAGTTCTGTACAAGTTATGTCAATCAACTGTTTCTTATTTTCAGAAACTGTCAAGACAACTTGTGTGTGGAGGTAGCTGTGTACTTGTATTAAACAGATGTATTCTGTTTGCTTCTGTAGCTCTGCTAGATCTTATGACTCTGTGCTGAAGTTTTTGTTCTTGTCAAAAACATGGTGTAGCTGCTACCTTGTGTTTAGTGTAGACTCTGAAACTGGTCACAAACTCCTTGATGATCCCACTTGCTGGCCAGCATACTACCCAAAGAACTCTAGAACCATCGATGACTGCAGGTGAGTGCTTGTGAAGTATGTCTAGTTGACATATGCAGTTGTTTCTTAGCTCAGACATAGCCCTGGCAATCCTACTGAAACCAGAGTCAGTGAACACTGACTGTTGGTGAACAGCTAAAGCTACTAGGCCCTAACTGATAAAGCACTGAAAAAATGTAATAGGCAAAATTGCTGATAGGGCTTTCTAAAGATAAACAAAAACATAGTAGCATAATTGCTTACCTTTGAACAATCATCCCCTAAAAACATGTTTGGAGAAACTAAGAATATACTGACAGAAGGGCATAGTGTTCCTCAGCACTTTCCTACTTTAATATGAAAAATAAAGGTTATGTTAATAAATAATTTAGGATAATACACATAGAATGAACTATGGTACCAGAGGTTGGAAAATTGCCGAATGGTAATAATGTAGGTTAAGTTTAAGATTTATAGTTCATGACAATATATGCTGAATGGTAAGAGGATGATTGAGTTGTGTTGGTGGAATGTAATAACAACATGGTATAATGAATAAGAAACAAGTTTTGAAAGTTTAGGTAAATATAGTCAAAGAAGAAATTAATGTACAAAAATCAAGTGACCAATGGCCCAACTGGAGAATGCTAATCCAGAGAGATGGAGAATGCTGGTCGAGAGCATCATAAACTGGAGAGCCTCTTTGCAGCCCAGCACTCTGTAACTTGGGCCCCTACCTGTTCCATCTTAATTATCTTATTATCTGAAAGACAAGATGGACGCAGTAATATTTTTTTATTGTACTATCTTCTGTTGATGACAGAGACAAGCTTTTGAGCTACATAGAGCTCTTCTTGAGGTCTCTCTCACTGAAATAAGTTGGTCAAATAAAATATATGACCTCAACCTCCTTGTGTCTCTGATATCCTGGGACCAACATGGCTACACAACAGTGCATAAAAATGAAAGATGACTTATTATCTGTCATTTGTATATGATTAGAAACCATAAATGATAAAGATTGCATGAAAATTTATGAATAAAGGTGAAAAACTGATTACCCCTATTTTGGGTAAATTCATACCCCATTTTACCACCTTACAGGAGCCAACATCTCATGAACTTGCTTGTAGACTGATCACTCTTCAATAGATCAGCTTCATGTCAAATTTAAAGCTGTACATGCTTTTTTGTCACTAT
The DNA here is from genome assembly GCF_009764565.3 of Dermochelys coriacea. Taxonomy (NCBI): domain Eukaryota; kingdom Metazoa; phylum Chordata; order Testudines; family Dermochelyidae; genus Dermochelys; species Dermochelys coriacea. Next base: position 32,643,342 of record NC_050069.1, on the reverse strand, counting down.
AAGCATCTCTAGTATCCTTGGTATTGGGTCATAGAACCCTGTGTGCCAGCTATTTTCAAATTCTTACATTTGGCAAATGTGTCATTTACATTGATTGATGTTGGTGCCACTCTACCAGGTCTGAAGAAGAGGTCTGTGTAGTTCAGAGCTTGTCTCTTTCACCAACAGAAGTTGATCCAATAAAAGCCTTTTCTCTCTAATATCCTGGGATCAACACAACTACAACAACACTGCAAACCATTCTACTATTGACAATTCTGGGTGGTTAGTGGGCTGTATAGGGTCTAGATTTTTAGTAATGACTTCTCAGTCCATTGCATCTACAGCATTTCTTGACTTCATTTCTTCTTTGTGGATTTCTTTTATTGGGGTTGGTGTATGGTATGTCTTTGGTTTATAATCTGTTAATATTTACAATTGTCCAATATTTGAACATTCTGATGAATGACTATGTAAGAATTTGTTAAGTGAGCATGGTCTGAGAATACAGGAAATATATGCTTTGTGTCTTGGTTTGCAGGGAGGAGGCTGAGCACTAGCCAGGTATACTTCTAATACAGACATCACATATGTATAACCTAGCTAATTATGTTCCATAACAAAATACTGATGTGAAGTTTTCATTAAAATAATTAAAATTTAGTGAAAGTGGTATCATTGTTACCTGACTTGTGAATCAGGAGGGAAATGGTAATAAGTTCTTATATTTCAAAATGCTCAGCAGTGATAAGGTTTCATCAGGCAGTTTCTTCAAATGTAGGGTCTCGACATTCAGAATCCACAAAAACAAGCAAAACCTCTAAAACCACATTGTATGGACACTAAAACAAGTTACTGTCAAAAACTGGCATTTGGCAACTGGATTAAAAAGGGATCAGGAACATAAAATTGATTTTAACCATATTTTAAATAAATTCAATAAACATATAGATTATAAAAATATCATTTAAAATAGCAGAATGTCATTTTCCACTATTGGAGAGGAGACCACAACTTACTCATGCAGCTGATCAATTACAATTAACATTCACATTTAATGTAGCTTCTTTTTGGTTCGTGAATCATTTGCTCACTGAGCCTGATTTTCTTCTAATGTGTTTGTTACTCAGAATAAGTCACTGAATAATTTGGATGAATAATTTGCAGACTCTGGGTTGTTTGTGAAATGTTCTCTTCAATGATTCAATATTTGTTATTCATATTCTATGGTTGATCACCCAAGGCACATGCTGTTGTTTTTGCTCCCTGATTGGATGACTAGAACTTTTTAACCAGAGAACAACAAATAACTCAGGTCTGGAATTAATTTTTGTATTAACTGGTGCTAAAATTCCAATTTCACGAACGCTTTCCTGTATATATGCTGGCTGTCTAAATACTCAAAAAGCAAATGATTTAAAAAATAATAAAGAATACCATAAAGATGCAATTAATACCCCACAATATTTTGCACCATTTAATCCTATCCATTCTTGGTAGCCTTTTCAGATTTTCAGATTCTTCTGGCTTAGCCGAATAATTGTTCTATATAAAAGATATTAGCAATGGGAGGACAGAGGAGAGGGAAATCAAAGCCTGCTAAAATATAGAAATAATTAGACTTTCCACTTTAATTTTTAGCACTAACACAACTTGCAAGTTAAAAGTCTGTATGATTAACTGCCAACCAAATAATACCCCTAAACCTTTTCAGTCTCAGGGCTTGTCTACCCTACAAAATTAAGTTGACTTTATCTAATTCGACCTTGAGCCTCTGAATTAATTAAGTCGATTGTGCGTGGCCACACCATACTCATTGTCTCGATGGAGTGCATCCTCACAAGCAGTGCCTGCACTGATACACAAAACAGTGCATTGTGGGTAGCTATCCCAAAGTGCAACTTGATGTAGTGTGTTTTGGGAAGTTTGTGCAATGCCTCAAACATTGTCGCAGGGGAGAATGGGAACATTGCATCAGCATCCCATGATGCACTGTGCTCAATGGCAAACAACCCAGTGGTTTTCGCACCTTAAAACCGCCGTCTGTAAGCCATAACCCCAGAAGCATGGAGCCTGCTCAATTGTGCACTCTTGCTGTGAGCATTTCAAATACCTCGCGTCTTCTCCTGCAATATTTCCAGAGCCGAAGTAGGATCCGCCGTGTGGAACATAGTGATGTCCTGCAAGCAACCCTGCTGTAAGTCATTGAAAAAAACAATTCACAGTTGCTGCTGGCAGTCACAGAGCAGCTGCACTCTGTTGAGCACCGTTTCTGGTCCCGTGAAACAAGCACTGACTGGTGGGACTGCATTGTTTTGCAGGTATGGGATGATGAGCAGTGGCTTCAGAATTTTCGAAGGTGGAAGGCCACCTTCCAGGAACTTTGTGCCAAGTTTACCCCTGCCCTGCAGTTCAGCAATACAAAAATGAGAGCTGCTATGACAGCGGAGAAGTGAGTGGCAATCACTATTTGGAAGCTTGCAACACCAGACAGTGGGAAATCAATTTGGAGTAGGTAAATCAATCGTGGAAGCTGCTGTGCTCCAAGTGTGCAGGGCTATTAATCGACTTCTGCTATGAAGGGTAGTGAGTTTGGGGAAATGTGCAGGACATAGTGGATGATTTTGCCATGATGGGGTTTTCTAATTACATTGGGGCGATAGATGTCATGTATATCCCCATCTTGGCACCAGACCACCTTGCCAAAGGGATAAACTGAAAGAGATACTTTTTGATGGCGTTGCAAGCGCTGGTGGATTACAGAGGGTGTTTCACCGACATCAATTTAGGATGGTTGGGAAAGGTTCATGACGCGCGCCTCTTTAGGAACTCAGGTCTGTTCAAAAAGTTGCAATTTCTTTCCAGACCAAAAAATGAACTTCGATGACATTGAGATACCTATAGTTATCCTGAGGGACCCAGTCTACCCCTTGCTACCATGGCTCATGAAGCCATACACTGGTTGTCTGGACAACAGTAGGGAACGGTTCAATTATAGACTCAGCAACTGCAGATTGGTGGTTGAATGTGCCTTTGGTCTTTTGAAAGGGCGCTGGAGAAGTTTACTAACAAGGTTGAAGCTTAGTGAAGAGAACATCCTCATGATTATAGCTTCCTGATGTGTGCTCCATAATATCTATGGAAAAAAGGGGGGAAATTTTCCGCAGGGGTGGGCAGTTGAGACAGATCGCATGGCAGTCATTTTTGAGCAGCCAGACACCAAGGCAATAAGAAGAGCACAGCATGGGGCAGTGCATATCCGCAAGGCTTTGAAAAGTCATTTCAATGAGTCACAGTAATTAAGCTGCTTGTCTGCATTGTGCTTTCTCAAACCTTCACCTGCCTTGTTTCACTGTCCCTGTAAAGCCAACCCCCCCACCCAAGCCCACTGCTTCTACTCAATAAAGAACATTTATTTTTTGAATCCATTTACTTTATTTAACAAACATAGGTAAAGAGGGAGAACAGAAAAAAAAGATAATCTTGGGGAAAAGGGGTTGTAAAGTTGGAATGGAAGAAACATTTTCAGCTGTGAAATATAATACCTCATTCCAGAACATCAAAGGTCTGTGAATGGGTGCCTTCTGTTCCTTGTACCCTAAGTGAAAAGGATAATGGACTTTTCACCCACGCCTCAGGGAATACTTGAGGGAGGGTTATTCTGCACCAGGCGATGCTGGCTGTCTGTCCACCAGGGTCTGCAGAGGGACTCTACCCTCCTGCTTCTGTTCCTGCAGTTCAACCAGACACCTCAACATGTCTGCGTGGTCCCTCATAATCCAAAGCATCTCATCATGCGCCGCACGCTCTTGCTTATTGGAAGCATTCCTGCTCTCCATGTCCATGTCTAACTTCTCGGACAGTGAAATCCTCCATGCTCTCAGCTCTGTGTCAGCTGTCCTAGAGGCATTCATTATCTCAGTGAACATGTCCTCCCGCATTCTCTTTCTCCTTCTAATCAGTGAAAGTCTGCTTTCAGGTGTTGATGACATGCCGAAAGACACATTTCCAGCTGTCAGTCATGGGAAAAAATAAAGGAGCCACTGTACATGAATAAAATGTTTCCATAGCAAGGCAGTTTTCATTAAAAAAAAAGATCCCTTATTACACTAGGTGTAAGCCATAACATAATTAGAATCCGTAACCATTCACTGTGCCATTTTTGCTGCTCCAGCCATGGTGAGTAGGCCCCCATGTGTCACGGGTGACCACACTTTTCATGAAGTTTAAGGAAGGCTCATGTCAGGAGCAGAGGTAGCCAGTCGAACAATGGCCCTTCCCCACAGCACCATGGGAAGCTGTTTACGAACTGGGCATGGGGGGGGGGAATGCTTTCACTCCCAAATTGCGGAATCTCTCATGTGGGGCCCCAGTTCCCTATCAGCCGCTTTGAACTACTTGTTGACCCATGCCAAGCACAGTAAAGGCACATTAGTAGCTGCATGGTTTGGCGCTCTGGAATGTGGGGTGGGGCAGGGTGTGTCCACATGCCCTTTTTTTTGTTGTAAGACCACTTTTAATGAGAACTTCTTCAGTTTCCCCTGGGCAACCCTATGTGATATCAGTCTCCTGAGGGTAACAGAGGTGAAAAGGAAGGAGATGCTGCAAGCATCTGGGTATAGACCTGGTCCTTATGCTGCTATGCTGTGTACCAAAATGGTGCCAGCAGCATTAATTCAGGAGTTGTGTGGGAAAGTGTTCTACCATGGTGGAAGATATAAGACTGCCCTTCCCAGAAACCTTCTGCAAAGGATTGCAGAGTACCTCTGTCACAGTTCCTTCTCCACTCTGAACTCTAGGGTACAGATGTGGAGACCTGCATGAAAGACCCCCTAAGCTTATTCTTACCAGCTTAGGTTAAAAACTTCCCCAAGGTACAAACTTTGCCTTGTCCTTGAACAGTATGCTGCCACCACCAAGCGTGTTAAACAAAGAACAGGGAAAGAGACCACTTGGAGACATCTTCCCCCAAAATATCCCCGAAGCCCTACACCCCCTTTTCTGGGGAAGGCTTGATAATAATATCCTCACCAATTGGTACAGGTGAACACAGATCCAAACCCTTGGATGTAAAGAACAATGAAAAATCAATCAGGTTCTTAAAAGAAGAATTTTATTGAAAGAAAAGGTAAAAGAATCACCTCTGTAAAATCAGGATGGTAAATACTTTACAGGGTAATCAGATTCAAAACATAGAGAATCCCTCTAGGCAAAACCTTAAGTTACAAAAAGACACAAAAACAGGAATACACATTCCAGTACAGCAAATTTTACAAGCCAAAAAACAAAAGGAAATCAAACTCATTTTCTAGCTAGATTACTTACTAACTTTACAGGAGTTGGAAGGCTTGCATCCTTGATCTATTTCCGGCAAAGGTATCACACAGTCAGACAAAACCCTTTGTCCCCCCCCTCCAGATTTGAAAGAATCTTGTCCCCTCATTGGCCATTTTGGATCAGATGCCAGTGGGGTTACCTTAGCTTCTTAACCCTTTACAGGTGAAAGGATTTTGCCTCTGGCCAGGAGGGATTTTATAGCACTGTATACAGAAAGGTGGTTAGCCTTCCCTTTATATTTATGGCAACCTCCATGAAAGTTTCCTAGAGATATCCATGGAGGATTCCTGGGCTATTCCAGGCCACATAAACCGTCTTTTCTGGGGGACCATTCTCTGTGTAGTTGGAGCAGCCTCTTGTAAGCAGAGAACCACAGCACCTCACTTTTGTTTAATAGTAAACATGCAATATCACCGAATGTGTGTGCCCGCTAAAGTTTAACTGGACTTTGATTGTAACTGTATACTCACAAGATTTGCCTTCCCCAGCATCATGGTCAGCCACCGTGATGTTCTGTGACCCACAGGGCTCCAGTGTTAAAAATGTTTCCTGGCTTTCGGGGAGAATGGATCCACTGCTCACCTGTCTCCCATTCTTCTCCTCCTCCTCCTCTTCCTCTGTATCATTCTCCTTCTTGTCCCTAGACTCACACACCTGTGAGGTGTCCACTTTGCTTGTGGGGGTGCTGGTAGGGTCATCCCTGAGAATTGCATGCTGCTTGTTGTAGAACCAGCATGTGTGGGATTCAGTACCAGAATGACTGTTCGCCTCCCTTGCCTTCTGGTACATTTGGCAAAATTCTTTTATTTTCACACAGCACTGCTATATGTCCCTCATGTAGCCCTTCTCCCCCATTCCACGAGCAATCTTTGCATAGATGTCAGTGTTTCTTCTGCTGGATCGGAGCTCTGCCTGCACAGACTGTTCTCCCCACACGGTGATGAGATCCACCACCTCCTGTGCAGACCAGATAGGAGCGCGTTTGAGGTGTGTAGTCTCCCTGATCAACTGTGCTCAAGCTAGCATGATCCCAGTGCTGATCAAAAAGGAAATGGGAAATCAAAAATTTCCAGGGCTTAAGCAGGGCTTTTTTGTTTCCTGTGCACCTGGCTGCAGTGCAGCATAGTTGAGAATGATCTCCAGAGCGGTCACAGATGAGCATTGTGGGACACCACCTGGAGGCCAATTAAGTCAAATTACACAATGCTGCATCTGTACGCTCACAGTCAACCCATGAAAATCAAATTAAGTGCTACGCCTCTCGCAGAGGTGGATTACAGAAGTCGACATTAGAGGCAACTTAGGTCGGTGTAAAGGATCCGGTAGTGTAGACACATACATTAACCAATTGACTTAAGTCGGCTTCCTTTGACCGAATTTTTTAGTGTAGATCTGGCCTCAGCATGTATTAATGACTCCCTCTTTACCACAAGTAAACAAACAGCCCTACAATGATGAATGAGAAATAATGAATTCCAAGCCCAGAGTCACTTTGTCAGTTGTAAGGATAAAAAGATGCCAAATTCCAGTGCAATAGATCTTCATCTAAACAAATGTCACCAAGGTGCTGTACATTGCTCCAGTTGCAGCCCAAATTGCCTGATTAAAAGCAGTTCAGTCTGGCTCCAAAGTGAAGAACTTTGCAAAAATCTCTTTGCTGGTCTTCTAATTTGTGATCTCCCAAATTCCAGGCAATCACACAAGCTGGATCTAATTTCCTCCTCCAAGAAGGTGAACAACATACTCAACCTGCCTCCATTGGGTTCAAAAGCCCACCATGTCACAGACCCATAAGGCTACCTCTGAAGATGTCACCTAGGAGACAATACTGGCATCATAACAAAGAAGTAAGGTAGAGGGGAGGGGAGGAGAATGTATGGAAAAGTTGAGCCATAAAGGCCTGGCCTTCCCCCACTGAAGTCAATGGAGTTTTTCTATTAATTTCAAAGGCAGAAGGATCGATCCATAAACTTCATATAATCTTTTAAAGCTTGCTCATCAGTACAATATACCTGGCCCAGTAACACCAATATGCCCCCACACAGAGGGTATCACAGTAACTCCTTGCACAGAGCAGTAATGCATAAATCTGGCATATTTTCCTGGGTTTAGCAATCCTGTTCTACAAGAATCACTCCTTTTGATTTCTCTAGTTTTAAAAGCCATTGAAAATTAAAAAACAGAACCATCCTGAATTTCACCAGATCGGTTCTGCAGAAACTCCTGGGCTTTAGTCCTACACTATTGAAATTAATGGTAGTTTTGACTTTGACAGGAGCAGGATCAAACCTGCACAAACAAGGTGTTGTCAGTAGATATCATACCAGAAGGCGCAGTTCAGGTCACAGTACTGAAATGTGTATGACAAACAGCATAGATCTCCAGGTGGGTCCTTGTGGCATCACCTTATGCAGAAATTTTAAATCATACCAGGCTGGTGTACTTATCCTTTCAGACAGAGCAAGGAGTTATTGAGTCTAAATTAAACTGAAAGCAAGTAAATGTATTCTGACAAGGGTTTCATTTCAATTGTTAATCAAAGTGGTACCCATAGTCCTCATGTGTTGTCCATGACTAACAATATTGTTTACAGGTTTGGCTGCTGTAGCAGCAGAATCAGATGAATAATGAAATCCAGACTGAACCTTTCAGGCAATATAATTAGAATCCAAGTTGCTTTTAATTGTTTGTTTACAAGACCCTATAAAACTCCCCACACACACCCTGACAAATTAAAAATGGGTGTCTAGGAAATCGGCAGCATCACCTGTCTGCGTAAAGAAGAGAAGCTGATTCCAACCTTGGGAATGGAAAGATTAAAAGCCTGGGCAATGGCTTAGAAATGATATGGCAATTCCTGCCTCTCCATGCACAAAAAGCAATGGAATGGCTGCTTGGGATTAGAGGCAGCCCTGGGAGCCTTTGCAAGAGACAACCCCCGGCTCACGGAGGCTCTCTTTGCAGCAACCCACAGGAAGTATTTTGGGCTGAGCCGGGAGTGGGTCGGGGCATATGCAGTGGGTCATAAAACTTGTGCATGCAAGAACCCAATACACAGCACCACAAGAGATGCATAGAGATCAGCGCCTTTACTGCAGGCAAGTGGCTGTAGTGTGGCAGAGTTTCTGTTCTAAAGCCTCACTCCGGGCTGGGGTGGAGGATTCCATCTCTCTGACCTTTCTGTACATCCTCCATGCCAAGATCATTTTCTTGGGCCGTGTGTGGTCTGTCCACTTCTTGTTGAATTTCACCCTCTATGAATTACCACCAACATTTAATGGCATAAAGAAGCATTAAAATGCTTGCTACAAACCCTCACCTCAAGAGCTGGGTCCAGCTCTGATAAGGCAGGGAGCAATAGAGGCTCCCTCTGGGATCAGGGCAGGGGGACAGATCTTAATCAGGAGCCACTGAGGCTGTGGTATTTGTGCTTCTTTTGCTTTCCCAGTGCCTTCAGTGTGTGTGTGTGTGTGTTGGTAATTCTTTCTCTTCCTCCTTTCCTAGCCATTCCTCACACTGCAGAGTAGTGTGTGTGTGTGTGTGGTGTGTCATATGCTTCATCTGAACACAGGCTTTTAAAGCCTGTCCTAGCCACCACTGCTCCAGGTTGATTGACTCCTATCTGGAGTGGGAAGGGTGTGGCTACAATTGGCTACCCTAGCTTAGAAATTGTTCCATCTGAGGTCCCTGGAACCCAGTGGGCTGGCTGTTCACAGTATTGCATTGTGAGAGGGTTTGCCTCCATGTCCTGCTCACTGTGGGGCTTTCATCATCTTACTTCTCCTATCATGGGCATGCAGGAGGGGCTTCTAGTCAGGGTCCTTGGATAGCCCTGAAGGTATAAAGGGTGCACAGCCTTCATCCTCACCCTCAGGTTAATGGTACTCAGGGCCATTGGTGCCAATTGAGGTCAGCATTGGAACAACCCTGCTGGGTAATTTAGTGTGATTTCCCAGCTGAATAATAGTTTTAAAATTGCAGTGCATTTAACCTTATTATGGTTTGTGTCTTACTATTTCTGTGTCCATATCAATATAGCTTTCTGGTTGGCCACCAGTTGTATTATATCAGTGTCAATAAGTACCATCAAATACACTGGTATGATTGGCTTCTTATTTTTATCATTTCCTTGTCATACCAGTAAGGTAAGAGTACATTACAATATCATACAGACATTGCAATTCTCAGTAAGCTGAAGCAAAAACACTACTCAGCCTTTGAATCTTGGATCTAAAATCTCAGCAAAGTGTGCAATCAAAATCCCCAAATATTCTACCCATGATAGTCATTCACTTGAAAAGAGCTCACTTTGTGTATGGCAGAGTGAGACTGGATGGGATGAACTGGGCAAAGTATCATCCTGTTTCCAATAACTATTCAAAGGTTCAGTTGGCTGTTTCTTAAAAAAAAACAAACGCAATGCTTGAGAACTCCTTTTCCTTAAAAGAAAAAGACTAAACATTTAAAATGATTCATATGTATTCTTTTACACCCAGCTGCCATGTTTTTCCCCTCATGGACTGGCACTTTGTCCCCTGGGACAGATATCCTAGTCACCTGGCTCCCTTCGCATAATGTGTCCCATGAGACAGGTACACAGTTTTTATGGTTTCCTACCCATAAGAATCTGAGGGGAAATAGTAAATAACAATCTAGTTATAAATTATGGGCCAGATTCTCATTTGGGGTAAATTAGCATAATTCCATTAACTTCAGTGTAGCTATGCCAGTTTATAACAGCTGAGGAGCTGGCCCCATAGCTCTACGTGATCAAAAGAAACATGGTTGGACAGGTTGGATACAATACAGGTTCCTGTGAACAAGATCTCTTCTTGGAAGTACTATAATCTAAAACTATTCATATGCATTGTGGTAACTAAGTCTAACCTTTCTTTAGAGGAAAATATACCATACTCTTTACATGGACTAGAATTACAGTTATGTGCTATGGATAAATTCATGGGAAGCCTTCTCAGTTATGAAATATAGGAAAAATAAAAATTTACTGAGGATTTACTGTGTAAAAATAAGTGGGCCAATTCAACAGTATATGTAAAATACAGGTCATAAGGCTAGATCCAAAAGGGATTTAGGTGCTTAACTGCCACTTTAAGCACCAAAGTCCAAAATTTAGATCCTCAGACCCCCTGCTCGGCTGCCACCTAACCCTGTCACTGTTCCCTCTAAGCTGTGCGCATGTGCGCGCGCACACAGATCCTAAACCCCATGCACACGGCAAAACACCGAGCACACAAAAATTTGCACAGAAGCACAACAATTTGCACAGAAGAAATTTTCTGCACACACAGCCTGTCAAAAATTAGAGGGAACATGGAACTCTGTACGGGCTTAAATGCCCTTGGCACCTACATTTCTGCACAAAAAATCACCATGGCATCTAAATTTCTGCTGTTGGGCAAGCATATAGCTGCCTAAGTCCAGATGCTCAACACTGAGGTCAGGCCTACGGCCCAGCAGGATCCTCACACTAGCACACTATCTTGCCTCTGGGGCCCAATTTGCTAGGCATGCTCAGAGATTACCTTAGAGCACATCTAAAGATTGGGCCCCCTAAAAAACAGAGTTGGAGGATGAGGTTTTGGTGGTGTCCCCCTTATACCCTTCTTTCAATCTCTTCTGTAGAAGCTGTTCCACTTTGTATAAATGATGACACAGTCTTTGGAACAGGGACTTGAAGGCAGGTTTTCTAAAGTCCAGGCGAGAGCACTAACCACTCTGGGCTACAGAGTCACTTGTGTTCACTATCTCAAGCTCGTGGGTACAACCTAAGCCTAACTCTGGACTACCCAGCCATTGGTGGCTCCAACGGAGGTAGCTTCATAGTTTTTTGGGTGGGTGCAGAAGTTGCAACCCACAACTTACTTCTGGCTCTGCTTTTCAGGCATGTGGCTATGTGTTGCTTAAGACCTAAATTTAGCCCTGTTACCAAAGAAATTACCATTTAGACATAACAGTGATAGCAAACTTGCTAGAAGAGCTTTTCTGAATGGAGCCTCTAAGACAGGACATTGTGCTTCAGTGTGAGGATCCTGGTAATGTCATGTAATAAGAAACTGACTTAGAGTTAAAACACACTGTTGGATCACCAATATTATGAACAAGTTCCCTTGAAGTGAGGACTTCAGATAAGCAGCAGTACTTAAAATAGGTCTTATACAGTATATGACTAGTAATTCTATCTCATTTAAGATCCTTCAATATCTGAAAGTTGGATCTTGCATGTTAGACTTGGTTTAAGATGAATTATTATTAGTATACCTCTTTCTTTATGATTTTATAAGTAAATACTTTATACCTTTTACCTTTTCTCATTTTACAGTTTAGTTGACCTCTTAAGATCTTCTTTTAAGTTTTGTTATAATTGGCAAATTATTTTATATTTGCAGGTTACACCCCATATTTAGACTTCTCACCTAATAAGTGCTGCTAAAATTTTCTCTTTACTTAGTCGATTACTTTTTACTCTGCTAGTTGAACATCTGTATGCACTGAAAAGCAGGTGATGAAATAAAATAGGCTGGATGAAAGTCCCTGTCTTGACTGTGATATATGAAGTACTGTCAGCATTTAAAAATGTCTAAAGGGTCCTGTATTATTTCTAGAGCATATCTGGACTTTCAGCTACACATGTACAAACTCAAGGGGTTGCACAAGTGTAATTTAGAGCTGAATTTGGCTTACAACATACAGTATAGCATACTGACAGGTTTCAGAGTAGCAGCCGTGTTAGTCTGTATCCACAAAAAGAAAAGGAGTACTTGTAGCACCTTAGAGACTAACAAATTTATTTGAGCATAAGCTTTCGTGAGCTACAGCTCACTTCATCGGATGCGATGAAGTGAGCTGTAGCTCACGAAAGCTTATGCTCAAATAAATTTGTTAGTCTCTAAGGTGCCACAAGTACAGTATGCTATACTCAAAAAGAAAAGGAGTAACTGATATGCGTGCAACTGTATTTGAGACTATTGTAACTGCTACATGTGCCTCTTATTATAAGCGTTTGCTTTATGATAGAGGCACCAGCTGAGATTAGGGCCCAATTCTGCTCCTCTAAGGACCATGTGGCTTTATAATATATCTTGTACAGTGCTGTGCCTATCTGGCACAATCTAGCCCTAGATATGAGATAAGAAAAGAAGCAGAGGAGAGAATCACATTCTGCCCTAAGAAGATATTGGTGGAAACATAATTAAAGAAAACCTTCCCGACTTGCCTGCCAGAAGATAGATTCAATACTCGTGGTGGCACATGCGACAGGGATCTTTAGACGTGATTGCTCCAAGGTACAGTTTTTTGTATAGGGGAGTAATATGCCTGGTACAGAAGGATCTTGAATAACTGACTTCCATTACACATATCATTTCTGTAATGGATGCATTGCCTATGCTAGCTGCACTTGTGTTGAACTCTAAAAACATTAAATAATTGATATGGGAAGCATGCTAACTCTGAGCCACACTGAAAGCCTGGTGATGGTTGATGATTAGAAGAGCCTTTCCTTTTTGTTTGTGTTTCATGTGTCATCACATCTGTTCTTATCAAGTCTCTTGCTGGACAGCTAATGTGTTTGCAGCACAATGCAACTCACAGTAATGCCCACTGGCATGGCATAGTGGAGTCTGCCAACATTTCCATTACAAAGCCCTTAGCGCAGGTAGGCTGGCTTCATCTCCATGCAGAAGGAATCAGTCTGCATAGTAAAGTCCATAATTTTACATGTCAGTTTTGGATCTCTTCACTGCCATATCGCAGGCAATACTCACCTCAACCCCCACACATAACATTGAAAGAGTCCCTTTGGCCATCACCCTACAGAACAGTGGGCCAAATTCATCCCTCCTGTAGCTCCATTAAATCAATGGCATTCTACCAGTGATGAACAAATACAACAAAAGTTCTTGTATGAAATGTCCCTCTTTTACACATCTGAATCTGATCGTAGGGCTTGTTCTGTTTACTGAGATTGTAAGCTCTGTGGGCGAGGATTGTCTTTTTGTTCTGTGTTTGTACAGTGCCCAGCTCAATGGGGTTTTTGTCCATGACAGGGATTCATATGTGCTTACAAGAATATAAATAATAATAATGATAATTATCCAAGGTCAGGAAGACAGCGAGTCCCCCAGACCTCTTACTTCTTCTACTCCGTCTTAAGTTACTACAATGGCTCAACTTCTGCAGTGATGTAAATGGTGGTTTTACATGTAGTACGTGATGTGGTCAGAAAACAGGAGAGCAACTTCTATTGATTTGGCAGACACTGGATGCAGTGCTCATATTCCATACCATGCAGCTACAGTCTTTGTATTGCTGGGCAAAACATCCCATCCTGCCCTCTTGACGACAATTTTATTTTTAATATCATAAAGAAATAAAATGGAAAACAGGCATATAAATTAGGCTTGTCTACATTTCGAACCTGAAAGGGTCATGCATGGGAATGCATCCAATTTTAATAATGTAACTCCTGCAGTGGGGAGGGGATGACTGAGAGTAGTAACATAAGGGAGAATTGGGAACTCAGTATATCTGCTCTTCTCCCTATAGTTGTTCCTCACCTTCTCAAAATATATATATTTTCTGGTGCTGGTCTTTTGCTGTTGGGGGCATCTGAGAAGCTGTTTCTGTGCGTGTGGTTCAGAAGCTCTCGCTGTGCTGCATGAGGCTAGGTATGAAATATTTATCTTTGAATACTTTGTATAGTACATTCTTTCCCCCCATATATAAGCATTGATAATGATTCTACCTAATCTATCTATCTTGGGGCTTTATATGGCTGCTTATCACCAGAGTATTTGAGTGCCTTCCACATGTAATCAATAGCAATAGTGAAAAGAAAAGGAGTACTTGTGGCACCTTAGAGACTAACAAATTTATTAGAGCATAAGCTTTCGTGAGCTACAGCTCACTTCATCTCACGAAAGCTTATGCTCTAATAAATTTGTTAGTCTCTAAGGTGCCACAAGTACTCCTTTTCTTTTTGCGAATACAGACTAACACGGCTGCTACTCTGAAATAGCAATAGTGTAATCCCGAGCAGACTTCCTGGAATCCCTGGCACTTCTCTGTTTGTGGGGGTCATACTAGGGCTACGTTTTTGTCATGGAGGTCATAGAATCTGTTACTTCTAGAGATTGCCGTGACTTGAGCCTGCAGCACCTGGGAGCTGCAGGGTTCCCCATCACCCATAGTGGCTTGGGACTGTAGGCCCTGAGCTCCCAGCTGCTGCAAGCAGGGGAGGGAATGCCCCACAGCTCCTGGACTTCCCAGCAGTGGGAAAGCCCTGCCGCTCTTGGCCACCATGTGCGGCAGGTCCCCAGGAGCTCGGAGCCGCTGCGGGTGGTGGGGGTGCTTCAGGAGCTCAGAGCTGCTGTGAGTGGACAGTGTGCACCGGGAGATCGGAGCTGCTGTGAGCGGCTGGGGAACTCTGCAGCTCTTGGCTGCCATGGGTGTCAGGGTGCCTGGGAGCTTAGAGCTGCAGTGGGCAGTCGGGGTGCCCCGGAGTTCCTGGCCACTGCAGGCAGTGGGGGTGCCAAGCAGCTCCCAGCTGGATGCCCGGAGTCATGTGCGGACCCCTCAGTTCCCCATTTTGTCATGCATATTTTTAGTAAAAGTCATGGAGAGGTCACGGGCTTCCATTAATTTTTCTTTATTGCTGATGACCTATCTATGATTTTTACTAAACATATGCATGACAAAATATTAGCCTTAGTCATAACTCTGTTTAGAGTAGGGTTTTTGTTTTTGGTTGGGTAGACTGACAATAGGAGTTAAGCTGATATCAGTATTATGAGTGTCATTCTATTGGGCAATAATTCTTGAGCATGGATGTATTAATACTTTAAATTGTATGGGCTCTCTGAAAATTAATCAAGGATGTAAATCAGGGAAGTCCTGTAGCCTGTGTAATACCAGATATTGGCTAAGTCACAATGGTTCCGTTTGGCCTTATAGTCTATGAACAGTCTGAATTCTTTAATATGTTTTGATTGCATAATGCTACCACATATTTCATGAATCAGGCTGAGAGTTACAGTTTAGAAATCTCGTCAGTTAGAGAATGGTATGATCCTCTACAACAGCGGTTCTCAAACTGTAGGTCGGGACCCCAAAGTGGGTCGTGACCCCATTTTAATGAGGTCACCAGGGCTGGCGTTAGACTTGCTGGGGTCCAGGGCTAAAGCCTGAGCTCCACCGCCCAGGGACAAAGTTGAAGCCAGAGGGCTTCAGTCCAGGATGGCAGGGCTCAATTTATAGGCACCCCTGCCTGGGGCTGATGGGACGTAGGCAGGCTCAGGCTTCATTCCCCCCATCCTGGGGTCATGTAGTAATTTTTGTTGTTAGAAGGAGCAATGAAGTTTGAGAACCCCTGCTCTACAATACTTAACTGTTCATTTTTTAAGTCCAGGGGCTGTGGAACATCATTTAAAGTATGTGTATATGGGAGGGGGCATAGATTCCCCTCCTCCCACCTGACCCTCCTTTTCCCCTTTAAGGCACCTCCTCCCCCACCAAGAGCCTGACCATCCTGACCCATGAGCCCCTACACCCAGCACCTCCAAATGTGAGTGAGTGGCATCGCAACCTGGTGTGTGGTATCACAGCAGCATTCAGGCTTGGCCCAGCCAAAAAATGATTGGACCATGGCCGAGGTGATCAGTGTTTCAAGCAATTGCCTGCTAAAACCTTCCCCTTCTTATTCATGTTTGAAAACATAAAAACTGGGCTCATTCAGGTCTTTATTTTTGTTTCCAGTAACAATTTCAATAACCTCTTACAAGCTTCCCTTAGAAATGTGTTAATTTTACATTATGAAACAGGAAAGAGGTTAAACCATGGTCAAAAATCTAAGGTTCACCTCTGTTGCACAAATTTTGGAAATAAAATGTCTTTCCAAAGCAATGAATCAGAGGTGGAAAGAATACATTAAACTAAGAGACGAAATTGTAATATTCGATATATTATTCAAAAGTACACACATTCAATATTGAAAATTCCACAAAGTTATAAGAGGGGGAACAATTATGCTCTCCTGCCTTGATGAAGAAACTGATCTCTTGTTGAAATAAAAGTCATTGCTATCAATTCTGTCATGTGCACATAGTCTTCACTCTGTCCAAGAAGCACATGTTTACTCAAATATATGATTGTTTAAATAAAGACAGGGGGCTTCTTTTAAGAAGAACAAAAATAACCTCTGGCCTACTTTGGGAATCTGAACCCCTGGGATGTCAGAGATCATACATGTCTTGGAAGCAACTTGTTCAGGGCTCTGAGGGAAGGAGGAAGCAATAAGCGTTCAACTTCTCACTCACCTCCTGCCTCTATGACATTAGAGAGATCCTTTCCTTCCCTTCAGAGCTGGAGTTATTGACAATGTCTGCTGCAGAGGACTAGAATCTTAACGTTGTAAAATAGCAACTAGCCTCTCACCCATTCTAACCCTAGAATGATAGAAAATTAATATGAAACACATTGAATGGATTTAAAACTTGCTAACTGATAGACCTCAAAATGTAATCATAAACAGGGAATCACCATTGAGTGGGTGTTTTTCTAGTGGGGTCCTGCAGGGTTCAGTTCTTGCCCCTATGCTATTTCACATTTTTATCAATGGCCTGCAACATAAAATCATCACTGATAAAGTTTGCAGATGACATAAAGATTGAGGGGGTGGAAAATAATGAAGAGGACAGGCCACTGATACAGAATGATCTGGATCACTCAGTAAGCTGGACACAAGCAAACAATATCCATTTTAATACAGCCAAAGGTAAATGTATACATTTAGAAAACAAGAATGTAGGCCATTCTTACAGGATGGGGACTCTATTTTGGGAAGCACTGATTCTGAAAAACATTTGGTGGTTGTAGTGGATAATCAGTTGAACATGAGGTCCCTGTGCGACACTGGCCAAAAGGGCTAATGTGATTACTGGCTGCATAAACGGAATCTCAAGTAGGAGTAGAGAGGTTATTTTACCTCTGTATTTGGCACTAGTGTGACTGCTACTGAAATACAGTGTCCAGTTCTGAACTATGTATCAATATCCTTCTGGAATTTTGTGGAGGAGAGGGTTCAAAGAAGAGACATGAAAATGATTAAAGGGTTGGAAAACATGCCATATAGTGACTCAAGGGACTCAATCTATTAAGCTTAACAAAGAGATGGTTAAGGGGTGACTTGATCATGACTAGGTTAGTTCTACATGACTAGGTTAGTTCTTATGCTGTTGCTTGGACAGCATAGAGGCCACTGAATGCATTATGTGCCTTCATGATTGCATGTCTGGAGGGACAGGTGTAGGATACCTGCGAGGGACTAGTATCTGATGCCATCCAGCCATAATGTTTTAAGTCTTCCATGGGTTCTTTTCCATCCTGCTTTCGTTGTGTCAAAGTTGAAGATGATTCTTGCAAGGAAATTGGTAGGTATTCAGAGCAGATGCCCATACCACCTTAAAGAGCATTAGGCAACCATTTGAGAAAATGAGACGTTTATTAAGGAAGAAGATCCCTTAATTTGACTTGAATATGTACCATTTGATGTTTTTGATCATAGTTTGTCTGAATGGTGTCTAACTTTTCAATCCTGGCAGTGAGGGGCTGTGTTTCAGTCTCATAGATCAGAATAGGGACCAACAAAGCAATATATATCCCCAGTTTTGTCTCTATACTTACCAAAGTGTTTGGTTTGCAAAAGACATTCTAGATAAGGCACTCCATTACTGTTGATGTTTCTGCAGTGTGAGCTTCAAGTTCTTTCTTGATGCCATCCATGTTATTGACTACCCAGGCTGAGATAGGTGGTCACCCACTAAGATGCTAGAATCTGCAGAGTGTTTGAAATTACTCACCGGAAGAGTTTTGAATTTACCCAATTAATTTTCAGGACAACTTTTGCCACTGAGCTTTCCATGGCTTTAAGTGCCTCAACCTGTTTGCCCATTCATGATATAACTAGAGTTATATCACCAGCAAAATCAGTGCTGGCGAGGTTCATATCAAGATGTATGTCTAAAATGCATTTAATTAGTGTCTGGTTAAGCATGTAGTCTATGGCAGCATTGAAGAGTTCTAGGGTTACAATGCATCCTTGTTGAACACCTGACCTAGTTTGGAAGAATATGCCTCTTTTCCCATTTACAGAAATGAGGAGTCATCATATAAGGTTTGGGACATTCTAGGAGGCCTGTGAGTTTCAAAGTGATTCTCTTTCAGAATCAAGCACCACCTTGATCTTCACAAATGCAATGTGAATGGGGTGCTTGTACTTACATGGGGGTCAAAAATTTGATAATGAGCTCTTCAGCCTACCAGAAAAGGTATAACATGCTCCAATAGCTGGAAGCTGAAGCTGGACAAATTCAGACTGGAAATAATGTGTAAATTTTTAACAGTAAAGGTAGTTAACCATTTGAATATTCTACCAAGGGTCATGATGGATTCTCCAACAAGGGCAAATTTAAAATCAAGGTAAGATTTTTTAAAAGATATGCTCTAATTCAAATATCAATTATTTTGGGGGCAGCTCTAAGCCTGTGTTATACAGAAGGGTACAGCAGATGATCACAGGGTCCCTTCTGGCTTAGTATCTACACCTATAGAGGCCCTCACTGCTGCACAGACGTTCCTACATTTCACACCAAAAAAGAGCACTTGCAATTAAGTTCAGTTTACTTAAAATTGCCCCACATGGTGTGTGTGTGTGTTTATGTAAATACATAATATTCTAATGAGATGCAATATCTGAAAGAGGTATGCACATAATATGCTATGTTCTTTCTTGTAATGATTGGTGGTATTACTTCTGCTTTCACAATCCCACCATCCAATTGACAGCACTAATTAAACAAGTAGTGGTGAAGACTCCTATCTTGAACTGTTAGATTTCACACATTGGCTAAAAAAATGCTAATTAACAATGCATCTTCCAGATTTGAGGTACATTCTCTAAAGCGATGGCGGCAGCTGGTGGCTACATATTAAGCCTTTGCAGTTTACCCCAAGTATTAACATCCTCTATGTTTTTTTCTATTCCTATGAAAATGTTATAAATATTGGGTGTATTGTCATTTCATCTTTTGAGCAAAAATATTTCTGTTTTCTACCAGAGATATTTTAATTGAAAAACAAGGTTATAGGATATAGTATTGTCTAAATCAAGACTGAAAATGAATAACATTTGACAGTGGTTGAACTTTTTGACATGGGTCAGAAAGCGTTGAAGGCTAATTGACCCAAATTCAACCTTTAGAGATGTATTAGTCGATAATGTGTGTGTTTACATATATATTGTTAGAGGTTGACAATGTAACCAAATAGTTCCTGTCTATCGCTGTATTCTGTTAATTCAGAGATCAATGGAAGATGTTAACATTTAAACTTTATGTAGTGTAATATAGTGATATCACTGTCTTGGTTTCTCTTTGAAATATACTGCAAATCACTTGCAAATGGTGGGAGATAGGCAATTACTTTATGTTAATCCATGGAGCTAATTATCATTGATGTTTAGAAAATACGAGGTTACTTCAAAGACACTATAGTTCATCTGAGAATGGTGTGCTGTCAAGAAGATGCCTGGAACTGTATAAAGGGGTCTTGGGACCTGATCCTTTTTATCACAAATCTTCTTATGCTTCATCAGAGGAAGCCTGAGCCACAAGATTAAGATCTTCAATCCCATCTGGACTGCCCTGGTATTGAATATTTGGACATACGACTATAACCTGATGAACTGATTCTGAAAAGGACTCTTTGCAATCCAAAGCTCACTATCACTACTGTGAAAATGACCTAAGGACTCTATTAATGTCAGTATGTTTAATAACCTTGTAACCAATACTCGCACTCTTTTCTTTTTTAATAAATTTTAGTTTAATTAATAAGAATTGGCTGTAAGTGTGCATTTGGGTAAGATCTGAAGATTCATTGACCTGGTGGGTAATGTGTCCGTTCCTTTGGGATTGGTGGAACTTTTTATATAATGAACAAAATTTTCAGTAATCCTCATGATATTTGACCTGACTGTCTGGGAGGGAGCCAAAGGTTGGGTTGCTTTAAGGGAACTGGGGTTTTGGCTTCTGGGTAGCCAGTAAGGTATTGTAGAAGCTTTTTTTGTTGTTAGCTTGGTGGCTAGCTATGTATTGGAATAACCACGAGTTTGGGGGATTGTCTGCCCCATTCTTTCCAGGTTGCCCTAACAAAGCAATCTCAGTGGGGCTTCCCGGGCACCCTGGTCATGATATAGTAATGGCTAAATCAAGACCAAAAATGAATAGCATTTTACAGTGGTTGCACTTATAAAGGTAATAACAATTTTAGAGATCTTACTGGCTCCAGAAGCTTTCTCCATTGTGGTCCAGATTCTTTACTGTCCTCAGAAACCTACTAGCTTCCACCATGACACTTATGGCCAGATTTTTAAAAAAGCTTAGCTCCCAACATGCTGAGCTTCTTTTCAAATCTTGCCACTGATTATGGTGCCTAAATGGGGATTGAGCTATTTTCAGTGTCTGACCTTTTACGAATAGGGAATACATTGTATGGTTGTACTATCTTGTAGTGCTCACTGACAGAGAGGGCTAGTGCTCTAGTATTTTTGTCTTGAAGATCTGAATTCTTAATTGACTTTTGATAGCCTCCCCCCATAATCTTATTGACATCTGCCTTGATAACAAGACACTGTGCAATTGACATGATTGACGAACTCCAGAATTTCAAAGTAGGAGTCCTGAAAATGAAGGCATGGGTACCTGGGAAGAGCTATTTGGTAAGTGTTTATGTCTGATTTCACTATGGACATTTAAGGGAACCTTTATCACTAGATTAGGGGGAAGGAGTCAGCAACAGATATTCTGAGAGAGAAATTAAAGCTCTGCCTGGAGAAGGGGCACAGTCACGATGCCCAGTACACCTCTCCAGAGTTTTTGACAGAGTTCAGTACAGGCTGCAAATAAAAACTCCCCTCCCCCAACAAGAATTCAGAGGGAGGTCAACTGTACAAACATCATCTGTTTTTCCCTGCACATGAAAAGCCCCTGCTGGTAAAGGGAGTGCAAATCTTTCTTCCCCCTTGTATGTAATTACTGCTGCCCTATCTTTTCTCCCCAATCACCTACCTCATTCAGAGGGCCCCTGCACAATGTGGAAGCTTACATGGAATGGATCCCCTCCCTATACATGTCTATTCTAAGTATGGCAAGCAGCAAGATCCAATAGCATTTTAGGCCAGACAGGACCTTTCCATCTAGTCTGCCACTTTGTATAATGGGCCATAGAACCTCACCAGTACTTCGTGCATCTAGTCCATTTCAGTTGAAACAGGATCAGACCCACTCTGGCCAACTGATTACTGTTGGAACCAGTAGCCCAACAGATTTGTTGGATTGTTCCAAAACCAAATTGCTGGCTAGAACTAGGAGGAAATGGTTAAGTTTTGTGTTGAATTTCTATTAGAGTTGCTTGCAAGAGTCCTGTAATTGTTTTCTGTATAATCTTGCAATATAGTTTTTGTTCAATGGCTAGATAATCATATTAATAATTCAAAATAGGAGTTATTTAATGTTTCTTAAAAGCAACTTTGTTCATCCATTTATATGTCCTAAAAGAAAATTTTATTTAGGTGTCCTGAATAATGCAGCAAGTCAGATTAGCTGCAGTTACTATATGGTTGGTTTTATGTGTTTGTTTAATTTTATTTCAAACACATGCAGTAAACTGGTGCATATGTAATGTCGACAGATCCCGGTCGTCGGTGGGCGAGATCAAAGCTGGGGCCTCTGGAGCTAAATGCATGAGCCTCTACTGCATGAGCTAAAAGCCAACTGGCTGTTAACTAAGATGGTAGAGCAGACTCATTTTATCTCTCTTTCTAAGTAGTCTCAGTGCCACTAGATAGGACAGAACATCATACTCAGGAGGTGTGTGGGTTACACATACACTTGTGCTTGTATTATCCATAAGAGTTAAGAAATCAAAGGGGTTTGAAGCTTTTGATTTAGTTTATCATATTGATGAGTTATTTCTACAGGTACATTGTCCCTTAGGCAATGCAAAGTAAATTTAAACAACACTCCATTTTGCTAAAAAGCATATGGGGGGAGGAAACTAAGGAAAGTTTAGACTTTTTTGTTGTCTAACTACACCTATAACCCACCCTCTCACACCAAAAAGATCTGCATACAACATCTCATGAGCATTCCATAGTGTTTTTTTGCGGGGAGGGAGAACATGCATGTGTTTCATTTAGGATTTCTCTAATGCCTCAGTGACAACTATTAACTTATTTAGACCTGATATTGGAGCTCTGAGCCACCCAAAGCTCCTGCTGATTTCTATGGGCTAAGCTGAAGCAAATGTCTTATTTTCTCTATGATTAAAAAGAGAACTTATGCTTTTTCTGATGTCAACCTGATGCTTTCAGCGAGGATTCAGTTAATTAAAATAAACTAAATTCTTCCCCTGGAATTTTTGATGCTACAGTTTCTAAATACAGGCTTTTTTAATTCAGTGTCACCTCAAAACTGAGAAAAGTGGTTATATAGACAAATAGAGGCAACATTTGTCTTGAACTCCATGATGGTAGCTTCTAGGCAGTGCCTCTTGATAGGCAAAATACACAAGGATCAGCCCTGGGGGGAGTGAAACAAAAGGCACTTTTGTGCTGCAGATGCTGATACAGACCCTGATGTAAGTTAGAGTATCCCCAGAGGCTGCTCCAACTTACGGCTGCTTTTCCATGGTTGCCTATGGCTGTACAGCAACCCAGAATCCGTATAATATAGAGCACCACAGTCATACCTCTTTTCATCACCAGTACTGGCATAAGCATGTGCCCTACACTGGGGCATGTGAGGGGCCTGCTTATGCTAGCTCTATGCTGCTTCTGAACTGGGGAAAATTCTCCCCCCAGCCTATTGTGGACTCTTTATGCCACTGATGATGCAGCAGATGGAGGCCAGAATGGGGACAAGGATCAGCTCCTTGACTCTTGTTTATGTCTACAAACAATAATACATAATATAAAAGCCATCATAAATGTTGCCAGTGCTTTCCTCTGTAAGCTTCTTTCTTTTCAAGTATTTTTAATTCCCTCATTATTTCCACCAAAAGCCTCACCCCTTTTTTTGGGGGGGGGAGAGGATGTAAAACTTTGTTAGCAAAAACATAAGATTCATAGACAAATATTTGGATCATTATTTTACTTTGATGGGTTCCTATATTTTTCCAGTTCAAGAACCAATTGTGAAAATTAGTTTCAAAGCCCCTTGGGAGTTCTCAGGTTTTGAGTTATGCCTTTGGCCTACACTAGTTATCTTAAACGCACCAAGACAATAAAATTGCAAATTGGAGAGCAAACATGCCTAGAGTGAATAATGTAAAATGACAGCTGTCCTACCGTTCACTACTACACCTTGAAGTTGTCTGTATGTTATACAAGATTTTATGAAGTCAAAACCAAAAATCATCTCCGCCACTGCTCCTGGTGCTTGCTCTCTCTCTGCTTCTTAACCGTAACATATCCATGATACTGCGAGCATATATGTCTCGCAAATTAACATTGATATTTGAGTCAGTGGATGTGTTCTTTGTGAGCTTCTTTAAAGCTTCACGCTGTCGAAGAGCAGCCTCCTTTATCTTCAGCGTAAAATAACAAGCAGAAAAACGGTCATTTATTATAGCTATAGGCAAAGCCAAGACCAATATTCCCGATAATATACACATAAAGGCCACTACCTTGCCAATGGTAGTGTCTGGTCTAATTTCGCCGTAACCAACAGTTGTCATGGAAGTTGTTGCCCACCACCATGCACAGGGCACACTTGTGAAAGTTGTGCCAGTGACACCTTGTTCAACAAAATACTCCACCGTGGAAAATATAGATATTCCCACAGAAAGAAAAAGCAGCAGCAGGCCAACCTCTTCGTAGCATTGTGCAATAGTCATCCCAAGAGATCGCAAACCTGGAACACAAGAAATGCTATCAGTATGTTGATCCATGTAACTGTCTTCAGACCCCTGTTAAGAAGCACTTGTTCTGAAAGCTAGACACTTTGCATTTTATGTTTCTGCCTCAGGAATGCCTTTATGAGAAGGCAATGCTGTTTGGAGAACCACTGGGAAAACATGATTATTCAAGAAATAAAACACAGAGGTCTCTGATTTATGGTCCCTATTTTATAATAATAATAAAAAGATATTGGCATCCAGTATATAGATGAATAAGGGGCTGATATTGAATCATATTAGAGTGAGGGGGAAGATGGGCAAAGACAGGAGTGGGAGATACACATCTCATGCCTTCCTCTCTTATGCTGGTTACTGCCAGGTCCATCCCTTCAGTTACAATGTCGTAGGAGTAACTTGTTATAAGGGAAATGATCCATTCAATTTGGGGGACTGGGATCTAGGCATAAGGAGACCACCTTTATCCAACTTTACAAACCCCTTAGCCTAACTTGCACCCCTATTGAAAAGCTGAGTAGGTAGGGGAAGGGAGCATAAGTGTGCAGAGACTTGCACAGGACAAAGACAAGTGTGCACATGTGGTAGCTCTTTGCCTCTCCCCCCTCTAGGGTATGCAGTGCCCCTTGGCTGGCCAGTGCAGGGGTGAAAAAGCAAATACAATAACAGTGCAAAGAAAGAAATGCCACAGGCACACAAATTAAAAACAAAATATATCCACAAAACAAGGCATCCTCTGAAGCCAGTTATGATAACTTGGGTCTCTGTATTATATCTTCTTGATCACTAAGGATGTTATGAATTCTGACAAAGTGTTTCTCCCACTAATTTTTTAAATAATGAATATTGTTTTTCTTATTGAAGGGGAGAAATGCAATGCTTATAAATTACCCCCACTGAGCTCCAACTAAACCAAATAATGTTGGAAACTAAGGTTGAACCCATACATTTTTGCATGTCTCAGCCAGCCATTGGATCTCTGGGAGGTTGAGACATAAATGTGTTTAAGATTTCTTGTTGCTTTTGGGCCAATCTCCGTTTGCCAGTGCACACACAAAGCCCTTGGTTTGGTGTATGCACCTCAGAGGGTGCAACTGGGCTCTTTGTTTTTTCTTTTCCTCCACCCTACCTAGAGGTGAGACTGATACTGGAATATTGTACATAGTTCTGGTGTCCATATTCTAAAAAAAAAGGTTGAAAAATTGGAGAGGATGCAGAAATAAGCCATTAAAATTATCTGAGGGCTGGAAAAAAATGCCTTACAGACGTAAAGAGCTCAACCTGTTTCATTTAGCAAATAGAAGATCAAGTGGTGACTTGATTGCAATGTATAAGTATCTTCATAGGGAGCAAACACTAGGTACTAAATGGCTTTTTAATCTGGCAGAGAAAGGCATAAGAAGAACCAGTGGCTGCAAGTCAAAGCCAGATAACTTCAAATTGGAAAGAAGGCACACATTTTTACAGTGAGGGTGATTAGTTATTGGACAAAACTATGAAGGGAAGTGGTAGATTCTTCATCTCTTGATGTCTTCACTTCAAGGACAGATGCATTTCTGGAAGATATGCTTTTAGCCAAACACAAGTTACAGGGCACACAATAAGCATGTTCTCAATGATCAGTGGGTGTCAGTGGCTGTGCAGGTTTTTTAATTTCTTACCGTATGAAAGCAATCCTTTTCAAATTATTTATATGGCCAAGGCAAACCATGGTCGCTCCAGCACAAGCACATTGAGGTTTAGCAGAAAGGCCATAGGGAGTCCTGCTTTCCTCTTGTGCGGAGGGCTGAAATAACTTCTCTGTAGTTGCTGGGAAATGCAAGGAGCAAGTCTTGGTAGCACTGCCAGTAGCACGAGGAGTGTCAGTAATGGTGAGTCTAGGTGAGGCAGAGCAGTGGCCCTGGCCCTGTGTGCCACTAGGGCTGTGCCAGGGAAGTGCTAGGTTGAATAGATATATCAAATCCCCTACACAGCCTGCTTTATGTCCCCTTTATGACCACATCCCTTCCCCCCTCTTCCCTCGGCCTTTGCAGAGCCATAGTTTTGTGTCCTATATGTCTTTATCACCCCCACCCACAGAAATAGTTTGGATCTGCCATTTCTTCACAAAACGTTCAGGGCATAGTGAGCATTCCTCAGTCACACCCCACTTTGCATAGCACGGCTACCCCATCCCTTCCCCCAACCTGCCCCGCCCTCATCCACTCTCCTGGAGTGGATCCCAACTTCAATATCCAAGGATATTGCCATACAGGTAGGTGACTCGACTTCTAGGTGGGAGGGGGAGATGTGATTATGGATGATCCCCTCTGTGTGCAGAACTTTCCATATTAATGACTATGTTTATGTGTACGTTAGAATCAAAATGAAAAACCCTCACCATTTTGTCATCTTTAACTAACAGGAAGCAGGCTCCAGATCTGTATAGTGTATATTTCCATTCTGATTCACTAGGTTTATGTTAACAGCCTGCTCTGCCAGAAGACGAGAACTGTTTCTGACAACATTCAAATTATAGTGAACTGCAGTTTTTGATTTACTGCTCTGAGCCTGGGTGACTGGTAAAACTTAAATATCAAAAACTATACAATTAACACCACGGCATTTAAGCTGTTTTGAGCTGGTTACATGTGTAGTTAAGTGGCATCTAATTCTGTATGCTAAAGAAATGGACTACTATTTTCAGTTTTAATGGTGAAGTGATACTTCACCCTCAGACTAAGAGAGTTATCAGGTTTTGATAAGATTAATTCAACTTTTTCCTTTCTATGACAAGAAATCACTAAACACTATATGGGAGAGAGACAGGTGATACTAAACCAATAGGATAATAATTTCCTGAATGGTTTTTAAATAAACATATGAAAGATAGAAAGGTGTGACCCCAAATTTCAAAGTGAAGTTCTCTGATGTCAACAATCGTCATTACAAACTTGGGGAATTGCCACTAGGAGCTGTCATAGGGTCTGCTACACTTCGACCTGCAGGTGTCATTCCATTCCCATGCTATCTCTGCTAGCTAGTGCACTAAAATTGGAGTGTAGTCGCAGTCGCAGAAGCGGGGGACTAGCCACCTTGAGTATGTACCTAGTATTTTTGACCAACAGGTCATTTCCTTCTATCCCTTCTATGCAGATTCAGTTTTATTACTGAGGCAACAGCACCCTGGATAATCTGTAAGGGTTACTATGTGTCTGTACATTTAACTTTGCTTGGTTAATTTCTTTTGACCACTTATGGCCTGTAAAACGCTAAAACCAATACTGTGTTAAATCCATGAGCTAAAGGTACCTGTGGAATGTCTGCCCAGCTTCAGCATACGCAGAGCTCTGAGCAGCCTCAACACCTGGACGATGCGCCCCACATTCTCCAGCTCTTGAGAGCTCTCCCCACCACACATGCTCTCCACCAGCAGAGTGATGTAGAAGGGTAAAATGGCCAGCAGGTCTATGATGTTCGCCACGCTCCTCAGGAAGCTCCACCGATCCCGCGTGCACAGGAGCCGCAGGGCAAACTCCGCTGTGAACCAGACAATGCACACATACTCCAGGGCATCCAGTAGCGGGGGCGCCAACCAGCTCAGCTCCACAGAAATCAAGGCCATGTTGGCAATGGACATGACAACAAAGGCCATAGAGAGGGTGCCAAAAGTCCTGGCAGCTACAGAAGAGCGAGGCTTCTCCAGCATCTCCCAGAGCCTCTGCCTGACACTGGGACAGAGACTTCCAGAGAAATCCTCTTCCTCATCCTGGGCGTCCAGCTCTTCTGCATCTTTCTTGATATCCAAGGCTTCACTCAGTTCCTTCCTCCTGAAGTACCTGCACAGGGAATCCAACCCACAATATAAACCTTGAATAACAATTTTGGCACTATTATGGAAACTGCCTTTCACATGAA
The DNA here is from genome assembly GCF_009764565.3 of Dermochelys coriacea. NCBI lineage: Eukaryota > Metazoa > Chordata > Testudines > Dermochelyidae > Dermochelys > Dermochelys coriacea. Next base: position 32,615,142 of record NC_050069.1, on the reverse strand, counting down.
AAAACCCTACAACCAGAGTAAATCTTCTTAAAGAGAATTTGATACGTCCTGATACAGCAAAGGACATAAACTCATCCTTAACTTCAAGCTTTGCTGAGTTAGGTCCATAGAGCATATCCACACAGCCATTATGTTCCTGTGTTGCTCATTCATATCAGTGAGAGCTTTGAATGTGCCAAGATCAGGCCTACAGTTTGGGAAATTATGCCAAAATAAAGATATAAATATGTGCTTGATACCACAAAGCTTTAGATATGTGAGTGTTCTCTTCCCCTCCCTCCCTCTCCCCCATATATATATGTATATACAGAGAGAGAGAGAGAGAGATTGGACATGATAACAGTTTTCAAGTACATAAAAGGTTGTTACAAGGAGGAGGGAGAAATATTGTTCTTCTTAATGTCTGAGAAAAGGCAAGAAGCAATGGGCTTAAACTGCAGCAAGGGTGATTTAGGTTGCCCATTAGGAAAACACTTCCTAATTGTCAGAGTGGTTAAGCACTGGAATAAGATGCCTAGGGAGGTGTGGAATCTCCATCATTGGAGGTTTTTAAGAGCAGGTTAGACAAACATCTGCCAGGGATGGTCTAGATAATACTTAGTCCTGCCATGAGTGCAGGGGACTGGACTAAATCATCTCTTGAGGTCCCTTCCAATACTAAGATTCTATGATTCTACTCTTAACGTCAGTGGGACTAACTGTGAGAGTACGGGCTGCTCATGTAAGACTGGCAGAATCAGGCCCTATGTTTCTAAACCATGTCATTTTTACTAATAATATTTTACTTATTTTTTATTAAATTGCTTTACAATTGCAATGCTTAGAAGGGAGGTATATAATCCTTTATATAAAGGTTTGTCCAAAACATATCATTAGCTCAAGAACGTATTTTATTATATCTGCTATTAGCACCTTATTTAAACACTTAGGTCCTGATTCAGCAAAGCAATTAACCATCTTTATTGAGTAGTTACTATGGATTTAAGCATGTGCTAATTGCTTTGCTGAATCAAGGCCATATTTATGGAACATTTTCTTCAAACAAGGAGATTACCAAGAAACATGAGACAATCCTTCTTTTCTTATATACATGCTGGTAATCAGTACATTTATTAATTGCTGTTGATAGTCAAGCCTCATACCAAGAGATGTGGTGGATTTTCATCAGTCTTTAAATCAAGGTTGGAAGGCTTTCTAAAAATATGCTCTAGCTCAGACACAGGATATGGGCATGATTCAGGAATTACTAGATGTGATTCTATGGCCTGTGTTATGCAGGTCAGACCATAATGATCCTTTCTGGCCTGAAAAATCTATTAAAAAAATCAGTGAAATTGAGTAGCACCTTGAAGCCATTCTGGAATAGATACGGTTGGACTGTCAGGCAGTGCAGGTGTGCACTGGTTTTTGTATCGCATTCATCTGATTACAATGATTTTAATGTAAATATTTTGGATTTTTATTTATCATTTTTAGAAAACCCCACACTTCAATATTAACAAATAAACCAGGAACTAAAATTAACCACAATCAATAGAATTAAAAGAATAAAAATATCCTAGCACAAACATCACGGATGTCCATCTTCTCTGCCTTCTCCTTGTCCCTATTTAACATTTTCATCTGCTGTCACTTCTGCCTCAGCCTGTCCCCCTCAGTGATTTCCTTCTGCCTCCTCCTTCTCCCACCCAGAACTCCCAGTGCCACCCTGTCCCTTTAGAGGAAGTCGATGTGGCATTTGCTCAGCCACTGTTCCAATACTGAATCTCATCATCCTGCCCCCAGTGCCAACCTGCCCTCTAGTAAGAGTCATCACTGACCTCTTCCAACCTTTTCCCTCCCCCGTCCAATATCCACTTGTCCATGTAGTGGGAGTTGGTGCTGAGTTTGTGCAGCTCAGCTCCTTCCCCAGCACCCATCTACCCCTGTAAGAGCAGCTGATGCTGAATTCCTCCAACCCACACTGCTGGATCTCTTCCCTTCACAACCCAGGGCCTGCCTGTCTCTGCAGCAGGAGTTGATAGTGAGAGCATCCAGCTCACATTATTATTTTCCTCCTTTTCCCAGTGCTCACCTATCTCTGCAGCAGGAGTCGATGCTGAGCTCATCCAGACCCCAGTACTGGATTTCCTGCAGGAAGGAGAGGGCGCACAGCTGCTCCATCACATGCAACCTTCCTGTCTGGTAATAATTCAGGATGTAGCGAAATGCCTGTGAGCTCCGGTCGAAAAAATACTCATTCTCCACCAGGTTGGCATCGTCGCAGAGCTCCAGGAGGCTAGAGGCTACATCCCGGGCAGCGGACACCACCATGGCCAGCTTGCCGAGCCGGGTGTCTGGGTAGCAAGACAGAGTTTGCTGGGATAGTACGAAGCGGCTGCCTCCCACATTGATGGTGAAACAGTCTAAGGTGGGGTCAACTTTCTGCAGCAAGGGCCCCTGCTCTTCCTCACTGCAGAAAACGCTGGACTCCAGGGAACCCAGCGATGTGCTGTCCCCTGGCTCCTGTCCGGTTGTCTGGGAAGTAAGGGACATGCAGCAGGGAGGCGACTTCATCCTGCAGCTGCCAGTAGCAGCCCACGGTCTCCTATGTTAAAAGACACAGCAAAGGTGAAGAGAAGACAGCCCAGTTGAGGGAAATGGGCCAACCCAGTTTTTAAGTGTATTTCTTTCATATAATTTCCTTACAGATTCAAGGGGACAATCCTGCCCCCCACTTGCTCAGAGCAAAGCGTCCATCTCAGATAGAGCTTAAAAAAGAGGCTGAAGTAGCCAAGCAGGATATGTTTACCTTGCATTGGTTTCACACCAATTGGAATTTGATTGATCATTAAGGGCTTGATCCAAATCCCATTAAAGTCAATGGAAAAACTCCCATTGACTTGAAAGGGCTGTAAATATGTCCTAAAATTTTAAAATTACATTGCCTAAAGGGTCATGTTTCATACTAAGATTTATTTATTACCATAATGAGACATCAATGTAAGATACAGTTACTTTGAAATTTGGGATTGTAACTATATGTGTCTTCTTTGCAACTGTCCAGGGGAGTATTGTCTTTAGCATTTTAGCATCATCATCATCACCTGTCTCTCAGACAACATTTGGTGAGTCATAAAAGAAAGAAAGAAAAAAAAAAAGGGCAAGTTAAGCATACCGCAACCCAGTAACTCATACACTTTATCCAGCACCATAGAACCTCTCCCATACAGACCTGGAGATGTTAGCCTTCTGCTTTTCTGAGATAAAGAACTGGACGCCAACTATATGGAAACAACTCCACAGAGACTTTAGAGAGGAGGAAAAAGTTGTGCATGTTTTGTACTTAAGAATGACCATTAACCAAGGCTACATACGAAATAACCATTCTCTAAAATATCTGCATGCACCAGCTGGCCATCAGAGCTCGCACTCTGTTGGTACTCGGTAGCAATAACAGACGTACTTAAAAAGTTAAGCAGCTGGAATGGCTAAAAGTCTAACGCGGTCGGTTAAAATTCCCCCGAAGTATCACAATTTCATCCTTATCATAATTTGTTCCTTGCGATACAAGTATTTTGAAAAGCCCCGTACCGCGCACGAACGCCTGCTGGAACACAAGCCCGCTGCGAAGTTTTAAAAGGGGGCTTGCAGCTGACTGAGACGTTGTCAAATCTATTGACATGCACGAGAGGAATCGCTGATGTGCCGCTGTCCCGGGGCTGGCGGGCAAGAGCCGGAGGGTTGTTCAAGGGAGGCAGAGCGAGAAACTCTTCTGCTCAGCGGCTCCTTCCCGAGCGCCCGGCGGCGCGCTGCTGGGCATAGAGAGCGCGAGGCAGCGGTGCCTTACCTGCCCGGCCGCCTCGCTGCGCATCTGGGCTCCGGCTGCCGCAGGCGGCTCCTCCCGAGCGGCTCCCCCGGCCGGGAGCGGGGCGCGGCGGCTCCGCCAGGGCTCCTCGCTGCCCGCCCGCACCTCGCCGCAGCCCCGCGCGCTCAGCTCCCGGGAGCGCCAGACCCGCGTTCGGGTCCTGTGCTGAGCGGGCGGGGGGGGTAATTTCACCTCAGCCGCGGGCTCCCTGTGTACGGGCCGGGCGCCGCCTGCACGGGGCGGGGGGGGGGGGCTGAGTGTCACCGCCCGCCACCCCCCCGGCACTGCCCCAGAGCCCCCCCCGCCACCGCCCCAGAGCCCCCCAGCGGCACTGCCCCAGAGCCCCCCCCGCCACCCCCCCGGCACTGCCCCAGAGCCCCCCCGCTACCCCCCCGGCACTGCCCCAGAGGCCCCTCCGCTACCCCCCCGGCACCGCCCCAGAGCCCCCCCCGCCACCGCCCCAGAGCCCCCCAGCGGCACTGCCCCAGAGCCCCCCCGCTACCCCCCCGGCACTGCCCCAGAGCCCCCCAGCGGCACTGCCCCAGAGCCCCCCCCGCTACCCCCCCGGCACCGCCCCAGAGCCCCCCCCCCGCTACCCCCCGGCACCGCCCCAGAGCCCCCCAGCGGCACTGCCCCAGAGCCCCCCCCGCTACCCCCCCGGCACCGCCCCAGAGGCCCCCCCGCCACCCCCCCCGGCACTGCCCCAGAGCCCCCCCCGCCACCGCCCCAGAGCCCCCCACCGGCACTGCCCCAGAGGCCCCCCCGCTACCCCACCGGCACTGCCCCAGAGCCCCCCCCGCTACCCCACCGACACTGCCTAGACCCCCCTCCGCGCTACCCCCACTGGCATTACCCTAGAGCCCCTTCCTCACTAACTTCAGTGGCACTGCCCTAGAGCCCCCTCTGCGCTAACCCCACTGGCATTGCCTATAGCCGCCTCCCTGCTAACCCCACTGGTACTGCCCTAGAGCCCCCTCCCCGCTACCCCCACTGGCTCTGCCCTAGAGCCCCCTCCCCGCTACCCCCAGTGGCACTTCCCTAGAGCCCCCTCCTCACTAACCCCCACCTGCACTGCCATAGAGCCCCCTCCGTGCTAACCCTACTTGGATTTCACATAACGCCATCCCCGCTAACCCCACTGCAACTGCCCTAGAGCCCCCTCCCCGCTACCCCCACTGGCACTGCCCTAGTGCACCCTCCTCGCCAATCCCACTGGCACTGCCCTAGAGCTCCCTCCCTGCCTACCATACTGGCAATGCCCTAAAGCCCCCTCCTCGCTACCCCACAGGCACTGCCTATAGCCCCTTCCTTGCTAACCCCACTGGTACTGCCCTAGAGACCACTCCCCACTATTGGCAGTGCCCTAGAGCCCCCTCTCCGCTACCCCACTGGCACTGCCCTAGAGCCCACTCCCCTCTACTGGCACTGTCCTAGAGCCTCCTCCCAACTAACCCCACTGGCACTGTCCTAGAGCCCCCTCCCCACCAACCCCCACTGGCACTTCCTAGAGCCCTACCTTGCTAATCCCACTGGCACTGATCTAGAGCCCCCTCCCTGCTACCTCCACTGGCACAGCCCTAGAGCCCCCTCCCCACTAACCCCACTGGCACAGCCCTAGAGCCCCATCCCCACAACCCCCACTGGCACTGCCTATAGCCTCCTCCCCGCTAAACCCACTCACACTGCCCTAGAGTCCCCTCCTCGTTACCCCCACTGGCACTGTGCTAGAGCCCCCTCCTCGTTACCCCCACTGGCACTGCCCTATAGCCCCCTCCCCACTACCCCCGCTGGGATTGCCTATAGCCCCCTCCCCACTAACCCCTCTGGCACTGCTCTAGAGCTGTCTCCTCACTAACCCTTACTGGCACTGCCCTAGAGCCCCCTCCCTGCTAACCCCCACTGGTACTGCCTATAGCTCCCTCCCCGCTATCCCCACTGGCACTGCCTCTAGCCCCTTCTATCCCCCACTGGCACTGCCTCTTGCTCCCTCTCCACTATCCCCCACTGGCATTGCCCTCTAGCCCCAGCTATCCCCTACTGGTACTGCCTATAGTGCCCTTCCTCCTAACCTTCCCCTCCTGCCCCCTATGGATATAGCCACTGACACTGCCCTATAGCCCCTTGCTACCCCCCATTGAGATTGCTGAATGGCCCCCTCCCCACCCCCACTGGCATTGACCTAAAACCCCTTCCAACTCTCCCACTGACATACCCACTGAAATTACCCAATAACTCCCTCTCTGCCCCCATGGGCACTGCCCTATAGCCCCCTTTCTGCCCCCACTGGCACTGCCCTATAGTTCCCCACTATCCCCCACTGGCACTGTCTCTAGCCCCTGCTATCCCCCACTGGCACTGCCTATAGCGACCTCCCTGCTAACCCCCCGTCCTCCCCACCATGGACATACGCACTGGCACTGCCCTATGCCCCCGGCTACTGCCCACTGGCACTGCCCTATAGCCCCTGCCTACCCCCAATTGATATTGCTGAATAGTCCTCTCCCCACCCCCACTGGCATTGACCTAAAACCCCCTGCAACTCTCCCACTGACATGCCCATTGACACTACCAATAACCTCCTCTCTGCTCCCACTGGCACTGCCCTATAGCCCCCTTCCTGCCTGGTGAACAGCAACCACACACCACACAACAGAACCACTAACCAGGAACCTATCCTTGCAACAAAGCCCGTTGCCAACTCTGTCCACATATCTATTCAGGGGATACCATCATAGGGCCCAATCACATCAGCCACACTATCAGAGGCTCGTTCACCTGCGCATCTACCAATGTGATATATGCCATCATGTGCCAGCAATGCCCCTCTGCCATGTACATTGGCCAAACTGGACAGTCTCTACGTAAAAGAATGAATGGACACAAATCAGACGTCAAGAATTATAACATTCAAAAACCAGTTGGAGAACACTTCAATCTCTCTGGTCACTCGATCACAGACCTAAGAGTGGCTATACTTCAACAAAAAAGCTTCAAAAACAGACTCCAAGGAGAGACTGCTGAATTGGAATTAATTTGCAAACTGGATACAATTAACTTAGGCTTGAATAGAGACTGGGAATGGATGAGTCATTACACAAAGTAAAACTATTTCCCCATGGTATTTCTTCCCCCCACCCCACCCCCCACTGTTCCTCTGATATTCTTGTTAACTGCTGGAATTAGCCTACCTTGCTTGTCACCATGAAAGGTTTTCCTCCTTTCCCCCCCCTGCTGCTGGTGATGGCTTATCTTAAGTGATCACTCTCCTTACAGTGTGTATGATAAACCCATTGTTTCATGTTCTCTGTGTGTGTATATAAATCTCTCCTCTGCTTTTTCCACCAAATGCATCCGATGAAGTGAGCTGTAGCTCACGAAAGCTTATGCTCTAATAAATTTGTTAGTCTCTAAGGTGCCACAAGTACTCCTTTTCTTTTCAGAACATCAGCTGGTCTTTCTCACTTGCACGTGGAGAGCCAGAACAACAGGTTTAGTAGTTTAATAATTTCCCTGGTAATCCTTTCATGAGGCAAAATCCTTGTCTCACCGAAGACAATGGCAAAATCTCCAATTGACATTAATGGACAAAGAACTGCCCATTAGAATTTAAAAACTCTACATCAGTGGACTTGGTAAATTTCCTGAGCTATTTGGCTCCTAGGATTATTAGGTCAGCTGCATGTATTTGCCAAGCTTCTACCTTGAACCAAGTCTATTTGGTTTAACGCTCTTAGCTCTGGTTCAAGCTAGAGTGACTATATAATACTGTACTGTTATGCAATAAATGTTCATAACAATTCAGTGACACAGACCCATGTTTGGATTGCCATCCTGCACAAGACCCCATGCTGGATGTCACTAATGTGATGCCTTGACTGAATAAATAAATTTCATTTTTCTGGGCGTCAGAAAAGAAACATTTTGCCACTGTGGAAATATCAAAGTTGCTGCCCAACATGTCTGTTATGAGAATTGAAAATTTGCGGCGGTATGAAAGGAGGTGTTACAAAAATCTCATTAATTTCCTATTGCATTGAATGCCTTTTAGTTTGTAGTTCTCATATTAGGGTTGTGTTTTTATCATGGCAACTTTGGGGGCTTTTTTTTAAGATCACCACACTGAAAATTGCTTGGATTTATACCAAGGTTTATGAAAGCAGAATTTGGCCCTGTTCTCTGGTCATTTACACTTAATTCTCTTCTCACTTACACTTGTGTAAATCAGGAGTAATTCTATTGAAATCAAACTTTATTCTATTGAAATCAAACTGAGGTCTTGAACATCTTCCTGAAGCATCTCAGTAGCCCACCTCACACTTTTTATTCAATTTCTCTTCTAACTTGATGTTCATAAGAGGTAAGCCAAAGAAAGATGTTATTTTATATTGTTGCTCTTTCTTTCAAGACCAGTGTCCCATTTCTGACACTAGCATCTTCTTTCTGCTGAGCAGTAGCAGATGTCCCGTCCAGTTTCCCAACAAAGGAGAAATTAGTCATGAGGAGTCTGAACACATTCTAAATATCACTTTTTGTATTTACTCATATGCACCAGTCCTGGGACAGAGGTGGTCAAACAATATGCAGGGCAACCCCTTCTTTCCTCAACCCAACATCGGCCCAGCTCTCAGTGAGCAACTCTTCCTCATGAATTGACTCCAATCAAAGCTCCCTTTCCAAGGACAATGGCCTCTACACAGAACCTTGCATATATACAAATAACTGCAACACAACATGTCTTCCCAAGAATTAACATTTGCTCACACATGAAGAAAAGGAACTTGGAAAACTATGTGTTATTGTGGTATCTGGTGACACCTGCTGAAACAATATTCATATTTATTAAAAAACTATTCAGCAAATAATAGCCCTCCTTCCCACAAAAATTGCTACAATAGTTTGTCTAACTGTAACCATTGTCTTTCTTACCCCACCTCACCGTGTTGTTAACTCATTGTGTCGTGAAATTATGCCTTGATTCTGCAAGCTGCTCTGCCTGGAGTGACCCCCTGCACAGAGACCCAATTAAGTCAACCAAGCTCCATGTGGGCAGACCCTGACCCTGCAAAGACTTATGCACATGCTTAACTTTACATACTGTGAATTGCCCTGATGACTTCAAGTTAAATGTGTGTGCAAATCTTCACAGACCTGGGGCCCCAGGTAGTGAGCTCTGCTGGGTGGGGACCTTGTGTTTCTGTGAGACTCCCTGCATAATTTGGGGTTCTCTAAAGTGATAAATAAAAATAATAATAATAGTACTAGTCAATTCTTTATTGTGATCTACTTTTGACATGAGGAGACATGGTTGATTCTTTACTTGGATACTGTGTGCAGTTGTGTGATGTGTGTAATGATTAGAGCAAGCCCTCTGTGGAGATTCTAGTTATCTTTTTAATATCACACATTGACGGAGATGGATGATAATGTTCTATTAAGTCAGGAGCAGGTTTTTAGGCAGTAAAAGACTTCAGCCTTTGAATAAGTTGGCTCCTGAATCTGAAAGAAAGACATCTTGTAGTGACATAATCACTTTTTATGTTTTGCTTTAATTTTATGACATCTAATTGTCACAGCTATAAAAGGATAAAATGTGTAACAACCAGAGGCAGATATGTCTTCTTTGAAAAGAATGATTTAGCCAGTTATAGCTTATAAAAAATGTTAACTTCTTTTTTTAATTCAGGAGCACTCTTTCATCCTCTGTTAATATGACAAATAGCGAGATTAGGCACTGCTGGTAATATGACTATGATTTGTTAATTTGCATAACTAAGCAGCACTGTCAGATTTAAAATAAACATTCATAGTCACCCATATGATATATATAAATAAAATTTTACTTCCAATGGTTACTTTTACACACATATACCATAGCATTGTGCAGGTGCACATGGTGCCTAAATAAAGAATCAACTGTATCTCTTCATATAAAAATTAGATCATAATTGAGTTGTTTGAGTATATGTATATAGGAAGAAAAAGTCCGATTCAATCCCTCTAGCTAGGTAATTATCAATTCAGTATACAGCCTTCATCAGCATAATATCTGATCATCATATATAACAAACAAGGAGAACTGGTACAATAGTCATTGTACATTTTGTGCGTATTAAAAAGTGTCATGGGAAATAACATTTCCATTCATATTAAATTACATTCATTTTTATTGTAACTCTATTTACTGTAATGTGTTATCAAGGTTAACAAATTTGGTTAATTTTACCCACATTATTGCAGCAGCAATTTTATCTATTCAACAACTTTCTTCAATTAGAACTCTTGGGGAAACCTGTTTAATCACTTGATACAGCACAAGGTGTTCTTGTTTACCGGTTGTTCCTTCATTTGAAGTGGCTTAAGAGAGTTTCATTTTACTTGGGTAATTTGAACACATTGGTGAGCCTCACATTTATCCTTTCAACAGGTTACATTTCATGACAAACGGTAGCTTTTAAATGGCTATCATAACTTATATAGCATCCTTCATCTGGACATGCCAAAGCACTTTTGAAGCGCACTAGTTAATCAGTCCTCACAAGATATTTATAAAGTAGGAGGCATTATTATTAAATAATGATGAACAAAGACGTTGAAGGCCAGATTGTGATAGTTAATTGCTGCTCTATATTGGGGTCTGTTCAAAGTTAGATTACTCCAGTGGAAGCATCAGGAAATGTCATGTTTCAAGGATGCAGAATGCCTATCAGAGCTCCCTAGCATAGACAGGGACCATGTCCACCAAATCACCAACATAACATGCACTCCTCTGGATGGGCATACAGCTCTGCTGGCTGGTGCAGCATGGGGGCAGAGCCTTGTTCTCATCTCCTCAGCTTCTCCTCCTGGATTGAGGATGTAAGTGTGAGTCGTCCTTGTGCTTAGAAGAGCACTGTGAATGCAGCTGCAATTGGTACCTGTTCAGGACAGGAGGCACATGGAAGAATGGTTAGTTCCCTTTCCCACACTTGCATAAACCAGCCCTGACAGATTTCCCAAGGTTTCTCATTAGACTGGTGACAGGATAAGGACAGAACCCATTAGATCCCAGTCCTTTGGACTGTGACAAGTACAAGTAATTATGTCCTAGAAATGGCTGGGAAAAATAAGGCTCTGGAAGTAGGGGCTAAACAACACTTAAAAGTGAATCAGATAAAAATCGTAAAGGTATTTTTCAGGAGACTGCCTCATGATATAGTTACTCATGCTCTTATGAGATAAAGGACTTGACTTTGTAACTAAGTGAACCAAGTTCTATTTTGTTACAACTCAATAGTACAAGAGAAAACACAGGCCATCATTAATGTTCAGTGGCTAAACACCAGCTCAGTAAATTGATTAGCCAAGATAACCAACCATATCACTTACTATAGATTTCATCAAAAGAAATCAGACATCTTGCCAATTATTCCAGCATAACATAAATAATCAGAGCTAAATATGGTTGAATCCAGTTACCAAGGGGAAACAATTGTACATCAGAAATATATTAACATCAAATTAAGTTATCATCTTATGTGACTATAAAAGTATGTTAACCTCAGTTTCTCTCATATCGAGGATTCAAATTACAGTGCTTCAGTGTCAGTATCTCAGGTCTTAGCTGAATAAAACTTCACCAAGAAATATTTTTATAGATGTTCATAGGTGTATGTTTATATGTGAGTGTGTCAGAGAAAATCAGTTTCAGGTCTTGGATTTTGTAAGTCCTTTATTATTAAGCAGGATTCCATTGGAGATGGTGATGAGTAAGCTAGACTGATAGCTTGGCTCCTCTTCTGTTCTTGCTGGAGTGGCAGTAGTCAGCTTTGCTTCAAGGTTAATCAAACATGTCATCTCAGCAAGCAAGAAACACTTCCTGTCAACTTTCCTCCTTTGTAGGCGTCCTTCAGAATCCATCATATTCAGGGATGTCTCACTTGATACCATTTATAATGTCTGCACAAGCTCTACTCTTAAATTATTCAGCTCTCAGTTTTAAGATCCCACTGCCTGAGTTCTCCAAGAGAGTTTTGCAGTTTCTCATTTCACTAGGTGCATGGGCAGCACATATTGTAGGCTGGGGGAGGCTGTGTCCCCCCAAATAGCCCAGCATGGCCCTGCCCACTTTCCACCCAGAAGGCTGCATCCTGCTTGCCCTTCCCCTTTGGCCCCAGCCCAGGCCGATTGGCTGCTGCTCTTCAGGGAAGCAGGCTGGTGCTGGGGCTAGAGCTAGGGCTGCTGGGGGGCCCCCGGGCACTGGGGCTGCACCGCCTAGTGCGCAAGGGGGAATGCGGGGACTGGGGGCACTGGGGCAGGGGGGCACCCACCAAGTGTTCAGAGGCTTGAGGAGACTCCCACACCCACCTGGCGCTCAGGGGGCCATTTTCCTGCCCAGCGCTTTGGGGGAGGGGCATTGGGGGGTGCTGGAGGGACTGTGCACTGCCCACTCGGCAACTGGGGGCTGGGAAGGGGGAAATCTGGGCTCCAGTGGGGGAAGTGGGGGCTGGACAGGCAGGGCCAGTTGAGGGCTAGCCTTCCCGAGTTGGCGGGTCACCTGCCGCCCATGACTAGGTGTACCTGCCTCTATTTTCTCTGGTGCTGTTTGTTTTACAACATTAAAATTTGCAGCGACTAAGGCTGTGTCTATACTACAAACTTCAGTTAATGCAAGTTACATCAGTATACAGCTGCTAAAGTTAGTATATCACTTGTGCGCACTTGGCTCCTTACACTGGCAATGCGCGTACTCATCAGGAGTCCTTGTATTTCTGCACAGGGTGATGCAACACAGGTAGGTATCCTAGTGTGCCACCATCTGGCACAATGCCTTTTGGGAAATGTTTGTGGTGTGTTGTGGGATAAAAATTACTCATCCCGGGATATCTAGAAACTAGGGGATCAAGTTCCCAGCATGCAACTTTCTCCATCCCACAATGCTATCCAAATTCCATAGCTTTCACACCTTAAAACTTGTGGAGTACTTTTCAGTGTATGCCATCTCTTACAGAAGCATGGATCCGGAAGAGCTCTGCAAAATTCTCAAGAACATTGCAAACATACAGTGTATGTAAACGTGACTGGGTGTTTTCATGCAGTTATGAATCATGTGGTGCTCGTTTGCATTTACAAATACTGTTTGTTTTGATTATCACTATGCATTTTGCAATATTTGTTGTGAACAAAATGAAAATAATTTGATTCTCCAGAAATAGAACTTGATAGAGTGTAAAATTATAGTGCAGACAATTTATGTGCAAAAGAACCCAACCAATCAAAAGAAGTGTTCTCCCCTTTTCCCATCCCACCCCCACAACCAGGCAGTTATATACATTTTTAATGGGGTGTAACTTTAAAATGTAGTAAACATGACTGTCCATTTCAATACACAAATCTGTTGTGGCTACATATGCACCAGCCACAGGTCAGTGTTTGTGAAGTTGTGGGTTTCTTTGCTCTTCCCTGGTGTGGAGTGATAGGGCTAAAGATGCGGTCCACAATGCAATGTGGTATGTTGGGGGATGTAGAGAACAGTGACTGTGGAGTTCTCCAAGAACTGCAAAGGGTGAAGAGTCCAGGATTTTTGGACCTGTAGGTGAACCAGCATCTGGGTTTGTGGCCTGAAAGCCCACTATGTCCTGATGCATTTCCTTCTACTTATCCTGCTGGGACCCCTGGGCCTTTCTCCTCTCCTCTCCTCTCCTCTCCTCTCCTCTCCTCTCCTCTCCTCTCCTCTCCTCTCCTCTCTCTTTTTCACCATACTGTCAGTCATATTGGCCCTCCAAGCCCTTTACGTACAGTCCAATATTGCATTGGCTTTTGGGATCTCTCAGAACATGTCTTCCCTAGTTCTTTTCATCAGGGCTGGGCATTCTGTGCTGGTAGAAGGGGTACCCTGCAAGGCCTTCATACCAGAAGCTGCTGATAAAAACAGATATACCACTGGATTTACAGTCACAACGGAAAGGGAAAGAAAAGTTCAAAAACTCCCTTCCTTTTAATAAAACATGCTTATTGACACTTCAGCTTTGGAGTGCCTTGGCCCAGCACTGCTCCCTAGCCCCAGCCACCATAAGTATGGCCTGCCAGGTGTGAATGGGAGATGCTGGGGGGGGGAGGGAGGGAAGGTTTTCTGTTGCATGAAGCAATAAAATTTCAGTCTCTATTCCATGGGTATAGGGGAATGGCACTGAATATTGGCACTGTTTTCCACAGATGGTGGTAATTTTAGCTGATATCTCACTCCTGACAGTCACAAAGGTGCAGAGAAAGGTGCTACTGGCTTTCTGGAAATGCCGGGGCCCATATGCTGCTAGTTGTTTACTGCAAAGGTGCCAGACAAACTCATCATAGGGTGGTGTGGTAAGTGTCCTACCATAGAGGAAGAAATAAGGCAGCCATTTCTAGAAATCCTCAAGAGACGATTGCAGAGTATCTCTATGAGAGTTTCATTGAGATCTCTCAGAAGGATACAAGGGACATACCTGTATACATAAACAAAGTGTTCTGCATGTGCCCTCACTCCCCACACCTAACCCAACAGGGGAATGAAAAGCAGGTGCCATCTCTATCTGTTTGTTGTAGCTCTACTTCTTTTTGTACAAGTAAAAAAATGAAATTTCAATACCTTTGTCTTGTTATCTTGAGGCTGAGCCAGGTGCTATTTTTAAAGATGGTAAAGAAAAATGCATGAACACACCTAGCCAGTTCCCTTCCCGTTCATCAGGCTCATCAATGTTTGTGTGGCAGGACTGGCTAGACCAGTGGTTTTCAAACTTTTTTTCTGGGGACCCAGTTGAAGAAAATTGTTGATGCCCCTGACCCAACGGAGCTGGGAATGAGGGGTTTGGGGTGTGGGAGGGGCTCAGGGCTGGGGCAGAGGGTTGGGGTGCAGGAGTGAGGGCTGCGAGGTGGGGCCGGAAATGTGGGGTTCATGGTGTAGGAGGAGCCTCAGGGCTGGGGCAGGGGATTGGGGTGTGGGGTTGGGGTGTGGACTTACCTCTGGTGGCTCCCAGTCAGCGGTGCAGCTGGGGTGCAGAGGCAGGCTTCCCGCCTGTCCTAGCATCGTGGACCATACTGCACCCCGGAAGTGGCTAGCAGCAGGTCCGGCTCCTAGACAGAGGTGCAAAAGTGGCTTTGTGCAACTCTCGCCTGCAGGCACTGCTCCCTCAAGCTCCCATTGGCCAGTTTTGGTCAATGGGAGTGCGGAGCTGGTGCTTGGGGTAAGGGCAGTGCATGGAGCCCTGTGGCCCCCGCCTAGAAACCATACCCACTGCTGGCCGCTTCTGGAGCACAGAGTGATGTCAGAAAAATTAGGCACTAGCTTGCCTTAGCTGGGCAGCACCACCAGTGGGGCTTTTAACATCCCGGTTGGCAGTGCCGATCAGAGCAAGGTGACCCAGTGCCTTACATGCCGCAACCCAGTACTGGGTCACGACCTATGCTTTGTAAAAAACTGGGCTAGACTATGGTGGAGTCTTGAACAACTCCTGGCTTGTGACATGGCTGGAGTCCCCTGCTGCATCTCTCCCCACATCCTCCTCCTTGCTGTTCACAGAAGGGGTCTCTGTTGTGAGGTCCTCCAAGGTGTCCACAGTAATCTCTGGGGTGCGGATGCGGTCTCCAGCTAGTATGGCATACAGATTGTGTGAAACTGGTGGGTCTGTGGAGCACCACCAGATCTACTGTTGGCCTCCTTGGCCTTGTGGTATCCCTGGTGAAGTTTCTTTGCTTTCACACAGCACTGCAGCTGATCCCTGCCATATCTCTTTGCCTGCATTCCCTGTACACTCTGATCATAGATGTGCATGTTTCTATTTTGTTTGTAGCTGTGGTTGCAGAGCCTCTTCTCCCCACAGGACCAGCAACTCCAATACTTCCTCTGCACTGCAGTCAGAAGCACATCTCGTGAATGGAGCTGACAGTCTGCTGGGCAGTTTCACACAACCTGGGTGAGTTGCTAGGTGTGCTCACAGGGTGGGCACTCAGGAAAAAGCATTTTAAAATCATGCAGTGGCTTTAAAGAGGGGTAGGGTGGCTTCTAATCTTGATGAATCCTGGGCAAAGGAGTTTAAAATTGTGACCAGAGCAGTAACTGTTGCAGGGAATGGGGCATTGTGGGGCAGTTGCAGGAAGACTTAGGGGTAACACAGATCATGTAGCATCTACACTTGCACTGTATTGACCTTAGTAGGTCAACCATGGCTCTATGCTATTTGAGGAGGTGGTTTTACTGCATCACTATAATGGAGTGCATACATCAGCTGGAAACAAATTCGAATGTACAGATAAAGCAATGTACATTGCCTTGTGATAACCTAACTTGGTAAACCAGGCCTAACTTCTTGTTAGTTCACTCTTTGCCAATTGATTACCATGCTCTTAAAAGCCCCAATAGACACATTACTTATAATGCTTCTGCCATTATATGCATTTTTTTTATTCTTCAGCAAGGTTTGTAAAGTCTGCTGAGTTTTAGCAAGTCTTTAAAAAAGTCAATAATGCATTAATATTAAGGAAGAGTTCTTCTTTTCCAGCATTCCTGGGGTGAGTAATTAGGAAAACAAGGAACAATATAAAATTATATAAACATAGATCTATTGACTTGTTAAATGCATGCTCTCAGATATGATCGATGTAATTTCTTTTATGTTTTAGAAGGATGCTTTCATATTTTCGGCTTAAGATTTTAAATGTAACCTTTCAGTTGTACCTATATGGAAATATTTGGAATTTCCAAACCTTCCTAAAGGTGGTATTAGATTATTCCTAGGGAGGCAGTCAACCTTATACATTGGTTAGTTAAGCCTCCCCATTTCAGATAACTATTCAGTGTTATCCAAACTATCCAGAATGCTGAGTGTAAACCTGGGCTAGAAATACAAGATCAAATTTTCTCATAAGAATATTGTCAATTCTGTTTTCAGTTCCTGATAAAAACCTGAACTGCACAGAGGTATTTCCAAACATTTCAGAATCTTTATCTGCTAACTAGGCACGTAGGGCCTGATCCAAAGCCCACTGAAGCCAGGCAGTGGAAAACTGATATCAATGGGCTGTGAATGAGGCCCACAGATTGGCTGTGTAAACAGGTGTTCCTATCCTTATTACCCTGGTCCTACCTCAGTTAGTCCTTCCTTTTATTACACTTGCTTGTATCTTGATTTGAATTACATTATAACAATATTGAGGTTAAGCTTAAACCCATGCACATTTGCCAGATTGGGTGTGCCTACCATTGATTAATGACTCAGTATCATATTATGTGTTGCAGGTGTGTTCTAAGCAAAGTATTTTGACTCTCTTCAGTGGCATCAGTACTTTCTAAGTGCTTCTCAGGACTGCGGTGTAAGTATGCTTTTTTATTTCTGCAATATGTATCATTTTCTATTCTTTCAACAGAAAAGAATATTTTCAAAAGTGGTGGAAAAACTGAGTGCTAGGATAGAGCTGTATTTCATTCATTATATGTAATGAAATGCGATTTAAACCGCAATTGGTTTGGATAATTCTGGCATGGGTTTTATAGATTCATAGATACTAAGGTCAGAAGGGACCACTCTGATCATCTAGTCCGACCTCCTGCACAGCGCAGGCCACAGAATGTCACCCACCCACTCCTATGAAAAACCTCACCCATGTCTGAGCTATTGAAGTCCTCAAATCATGGTTCAAAACTTCAAGGAGCAGAGAAGCCTCCCTCCAGTCAACCTTGCCCCATGCTACAGAGGAAGGCAAAAAAACCTCCAGGGCCTCTCCAATCTGCCCTGGAGGAAAACTCCCTCCCGACCCCAAACATGGCAATCAGCCAAACCCTGAGCACATGGGCAAGATTCACCAGCCAGATACCCAGGAAAGAGTTTTCTATAGTAAATCAGATCCCATCCATCTAATATCCCATCTCAGGGGATTTGGCCTATTTACCATGAATATTTAAAGATCAATTACTTACCAAAATCCCATTATCCCATCATACCATCTCCTCCATAAACTTATCAAGTAGAATCTTAAAACCAGATAGATCTTTTGCCCCCACTGCTTCCCTTGGAAGGTTATTCCAAAACTTCACTCCTCTGATGGTTAGAAACCTTCGTCTGATTTCAAGTCTAAACTTCCTGGTGGCCAGTTTATACCCATTTGTTCTTGTGTCCACATTGGTGCTGAGCTTAAATAATTCCTCTCCCTCTCCTATATTTATCCCTCTGATATATTTATAGAGAGCAATCATATCTCCCCTCAACCTTCTTTTAGTTAGGCTAAACAAGCCCAGCTCCTTAAGTCTCCTTTCATAAGACAAGTTTTCCATTCCTCGGATCATCCTAGTAGCCCTTCTCTGTACCTGCTCCAGTTTGAATTCATCCTTTTTAAACATGGGAGACCAGAACTGCACACAGTATTCTAGGTGAGGTCTCACCAGTGCCTTGTATAACGGTACTAAAACCTCCTTATCCCTACTGGAAATGCCTCTCCTGATGCATCCCAAAACCGCATTAGCTTTTTTCACAGCCATATCACATTGGCAGCTCATAGTCATCCTATGATCAACCAATACTCCAATGTCCTTCTCCTCTTCCGTTACTTCTAATTGATGCGTCCCCAACTTATAACTAAAATTCTTGTTATTAATCCCTAAATGCATAACTTTACACTTCTCACTATTAAATTTCATCCTATTACTATTACTCCAGTTTACAAGGTCATCCAGATCCTCCTGTATAATATCCCGATCCTTCTCCAAATTGGCAATACCTCCCAGCTTTGTATCATCTGCAAACTTTATTAGCACACTCCCACTTTTTGTGCCAAGGTCAGTAACAAAAAGATTAAATAAGATTGGTCCCAAAACCGATCCCTGAGGAACTCCACTGGTAACCTCCCTCCAACCTGACAGTTCGCCTTTCAGTAGGACCCGTTGCAGTCTCCCCTTTAACCAATTCCTTATCCACCTTCTGATGTTCATATTGATCCCCATCTTCTCCAATTTAACTAATAATTCCCCATGTGGCACGGTATCAAATGCCTTACTGAAATCTAGGTAAATTAGATCCACTGCATTTCCTTTATCTAAAAAATCTGTTACTTTTTCAAAAAAGGAGATTAGATTGGTTTGGCACGATCTACCTTTTGTAAAACCATGTTGTATTTTGTCCCATTTACCATTGACTTCAATGTCCTTAACTAATTTCTCCTTCAAAATTTTTTCCAGGACCTTGCATACTACAGATGTCAAACTAACTGGCCTGTAGTTACCCGGATCACTTTTTTTTCCTTTCTTAAAAATAGGAACTATATTAGCAATTCTCCAATCATTCGGTACTATTCCTGAGTTTACAGATTCATTAAAAATTCTTGCTAATGGGCTTGCAATTTCAGGTGCCAATTCCTTTAATATTCTTGGATGAAGATTATCTGGGCCCCCCGATTTAGTCCCATTAAGCTGTTTCAGTTTCGCTTCTACCTCTGATATGGTAATATCTACCTCTATATCTTCCTTCCCATTTGTCATGCTACCATTATCCCCAAGATCCTCTTTAGCCTTATTAAAGACTGAGGCAAAGTATTTGTTTAGATATTGGGCCATGCCTAGATTATCTTTAACCTCTGCTCCATCCTCAGTGTTAAGCGGCCCCACTTCTTCCTTCTTAGTTTTCTTCTTATTATATGGCTATAGAACCTTTTACTATTGGTTTTAATTCCCTTTGCAAGGTCCAACTCTACTCGACTTTTAGCCTCTCTGACTTTATCCCTACATCTTCTGACCTCAATTAGGTAGCTTTCCTTGCTGATCCCTCCCATCTTCCACTCCCTGTATGCTTTCTGCTTCTTCATAATCACCTCTCTAAGATGCTTGCTCATCCAGCTTGGTCTACAACTCCTTCCTATGAATTTTTCCCCTTTCTTGGGATACAGGCTTCCGATAGCTTCTGCAGTTTTGATTTAAAGTAATCCCAGGCCTCCTCTACCTTTAGATCCATAAGTTCTTCAGTCCAATCCACTTCCCTAACTAATTTCCTTAATTTTTGAAAGTCAGCCCTTTTGAAATCAAAAACCCTAGTTGCAGATTTATTTTTGTTAATCCTTCCATTTAGTTTGAACTGAATTAGCTCATGATCACTTGAGCCAAGATTGTCCCCTACAACCATTTCTTCTATGAGGTCCTCGCTACTCACCAAAATTAAATCTAAAATGGCATCCCCTCTAGTCGGTTCAGCAACTACTTGATGAAGGAATCTATCAGCTATCGCATCTAGGAAAATCTGAGCCCTATTATTATTACTAGCACTGGTCCTCCAGTCTATATCTGGGAAGTTAAAGTCTCCCATGATCACGCAGTTTCCATTAGTATTTACTTGATTAAAGACATTAAAAAGGGCTCTATCCATATCCAAATTAGATCCCGGAGGTCTATAGCACACCGCAAGCACTATCGTAGGAGAGGCTTTACTAGTTTTCTTCCCCAATGTAATTTTTGCCCAGACGGACTCTGTCTTATCCATTGCATCGCTTCTTATTTCTTTACATTCTAACTCATCATTGATATACAATGCTACTCCACCCCCTTTACCTTTGTTTCTGTCTTTCCTAAAGAGCACATACCCTTCAATACCTGTAGTCCAGTCATGACTACTATTCCACCATGTTTCTGTTATCCCTATAATATCTGGTTTCACTTCCTGCACCAGTAGCTCTAGTTCCTCCATTTTGTTACCTAGACTCCTCGCATTGGTGTACAAACATCTTAATTTTTGCTGTTTGGCCTCGCTCACATTTTGTACCCTATTAGGCACAGTCATTCTACAGCCAGTATAACCTATTAGACTAGTATCCACACCGCCCTCGCTCCTTATATACATTCTCCTACCCATGGCTGTATCCTTTCTTACTTCATCTTCTTCCCTCTCAATGCTAAAATCTGGCGTGGAGATTTTCTGGACATCTCCCATCCATCTCCCCCAATTCCTAGTTTAAAGCTCTCTTTATCAGTTGTGCCAGCCTCGATCCTAGAAGTCTATTTCCTTCCCTACTCAGATGAAGTCCATCCCGAGAGAACTGACCTCTGTCCGTGAATGCCTCCCAGTGGCCATACATCCCAAAGCCCTCCTTATAGCACCACTGCCTAAGCCATCTGTTGACAGTCATAATCTTGTCAGACCTTTGTTGCCCTTCTCTAGGAACAGGAAGGATCCCGCTAAAGATCACCTGAGCCTCAATTTCCTTAAGCGTCTTCCCCAGCCTAGCATAGTCTCCCTTGATACTTTCCAGCGAGAATCTGGCTGTATCATTTGTTCCCACATGAAGGATAATTAGGGGATTCTTTCCCGCTCCCTTGAGGATCCTTTTCAACCTCAGGTCTACATCCCGTATCTTAGCACTTGGAAGACAGCACACCCTTCTATTCTCAGGATCAGCTCTAGTTACAGGCCTGTCTATTCTTCTCAATAAAGAGTCCCCGATCACATAGACCTGCCTTTTCCTGGTGACAGTGCTCTTCTCCAGTCTCTCTCCTGTTCCCTCTGCCTGCAAGTTCTTTCCATTCCTATTTTCCCTTACAATCCTCTTCAACCCATCCTGTATCCTCCTGGGGCTCATATTTGTTGTAGTCTCCCTTGACTCTTTCCCTTTTCCTATAGGACTAGCCTCTCTTCTCTTCTTCCTTACCCTTCCACCTTCAACAAGTACCTGCTGAGCCCCTTCTTCATTTTCCAACTCTGCAAACCTGTTCCTAAGCTCTATTTCTCCTTCACTAGCCCGTCTTTTTCTCTGCCTGGTTCTTTGAGTCACATGTTTCCACTGACCACTTTCCTCACCCAGTCTCTCCTCAAAATTCCCCAGCCCTGCTTCCATCTGTGAGTCTCAGCTTTTCCCTTCAGATACCTCATATCTTTGCTCCATCATCTGCTCAAACCCCTTCCTAAACTCAACCAGACTTTCCACCTGCATCTCCAAACCTCGGATCTTTTCCTCCATCAGCTCTATCAGACGGCATTTCATGCAGAAAAAACTCTTACCGGTTCCCCCCTCCAGGATCATGTACATACCACAGCTTCCACATCCAGTCATCCTCAATGTGTCTTTCACTACAGGAGTCACTCCCACAGCTGCCTCTGTATCTGTCATCTCCTTCTCACCTAAATCCTGTTAATCTGGGAAACACAAGCCACACCAAAAAGACCACCCCCCCCCCAAAAGCACACCCCAAACAAGCACCACAATCCAAACTCCCCTTGCAAACTCCCACTCAAACTCCCCTGTTTAGAGCTCTGTTTGCTAGCTCCTGTGCCGCTGCAGCTGTCTGTGCCGCTGCCTGACCGCTGTTAAGCGGTTAAGGCATTTTTCAGCCGGCAAGCTGAGAATTATGGGCTGCTGTGTGCTGATCCTTCCTTTTACAGTAGTGTTGGCTGCTGAGAATATTCAACATCCGTGCTTAATATAGCATGCACCACCTTGAGTTCATTTTTAATAGTTTGGACTCTTAAGGGCTACAAACTGCTTCTGATTTACTTCACCATCTTGCCTTGTGTTCTATGGGGATACCAAGACAAAACATTGTGTTAAGGAATGATCTGCCATTTAGTTTTATTTGTCCCTTCACTTTATTTCACTTCTGCAGGTGAAGACTCAATATAATCCTAGGCTTGGTCCTTTTTATTTAATTAATTAATTTATTTAAAGAACAGAATTCCTGTGTTGAGATCATCAGGTTTACCTAATAACAGTGAGTTACAGGAATGAATTCATTCCAGCCCTTGCACAGTTCCATTATTAGCAACTTTTCACAACTTTAGTAATTATGGGCTCAGTGCCCTGGTCAGATTCAGTTACTTTGTGCCACTCTGCTGGTGCAAAGCCGCCATAAACTCACTGAGTCTGAGGTGTCTCTTTGGGTGGGGAATCTTTTACTGTTGGAGACACTGTCGCTGCTTCTTTGCCATTCTTCTTTTTGGGCACCAGCTAGGGAAAAGGGCCAAACCCTGGCTGCCAGGACTTAAGCTGCTCTATTTTATCGCAGGGCTGGGAATCATTGATGGACTCACAATACAGGCACTGGCAAAGTGATTTGCACCTACCTTTGTCTCAGACTTGTGCCAAGCACTATTCAGCTGGACTGGAAAATTTGGACCTATGGATTTTGTTAAACCCCTTAAACAAATCAACTGTTAGATCATCCAAGTTAGGTTTTGGCTTCCCGACTTCCAAGAACATTACTGTATTCCCTAAATGCATTTATTCCTGTTTTCCAGTGAAATAAAAATTGTACCTTTAGCACCTTTGGGGCCAAGATGGAGGCTGCTCTACAGGCACCTCTGGCCAAGAAAAGGTGCATGCAGAAAAACTCTCTTCAACACAGGGGCACCTGTTCCAACCCCCGCACCCTCCTTGGTGAATGAACACACGCAAATAGTACAATGAATATAGGAAAGGGAAATATTTTTCACCGAGGGGTGAATAGAGACAACACAGGAGAGAAGACAGGGGGAGCAAAAACAAGGTTACATTCAACATGAGGACCCACAGGCCCAGTGGTACCACAATACAGAAGGGCAGACACCAAGAAATGCATCTACATTCAGAGTTCAGGAGTCCTGGGCAGAGTTCCAGTCCACCAGTGAGTCTTGGATACTCCTGATTGTCTTCAGCACCAGAAAACTTTCCCAGTAAACCCCTCCCATGTCCTATTTGGCTGCTCTCTACAAACCCACACAAAGTGACAACTAGCTACAGCCTCCCTCCTTATTCCCAATGCAAGGTCACAAGCTCAAGTACTGACAACCCCATACAGATCTGGGCAACAGTGATACTGGTCCACCTATAGTTTGTCTTTGGGTGATTCTTCTCTGGCACAGTGCTCCTCCTGCCTCTTCTCCTGGGGTGTCCCTGGTTGACCGCTATGTACCTCCCAGGCTTCAGGGAGGTTCTCAGCTGCTTCACTACATGCCGGCCTGCTCACTGTAGCCCGCTTGTCTGGAGCCACACACACAACTGTCACTTTCCCTCTCTTCGCCCCTCGAACAACCAGCAGTTCCTGTGCCTTAGGATAGGTTTTAAAGGGGCCATTCTCTCTAAACCCCAATGAGGTTACAAAATATTTAGGTCTATTTTCAGCTAAGACTGTTTTTGTCATAATGGTACTTGCCAGTCTATGTCACATAGTCGCATTGTCAAGATGGGTGAGGCGTTCTCTTTTATTGGACCAACTTCAGTTGGTGAAAGAGGCAAGCTTTCAAGCTACACAGAGCTCTTCTTCAGATCTGAGAAAGGTCCTCAGAAACTGATACCTATGTGAAAGGGAAACAAACAGTCCCATATGGACTAAGGAGTAGAACTGGTTGGCTTTTCTGGGTCAAAATTCCCAATTTGTCAAAACGTTATATTCCCATGAAAAGTTTTAGTTTTGACAAAACTTTAGTCATGAAAAGTTTCCCTGATCTAGGTTGCAAAAAGAAAAGGATTACTTGTGGCACCTTAGAGACTAACAAATTTATTTGAGCATAAGCTTTTGTGAGCTACAGCTCACTTCATCAGATGCATTCAGTGGAAAATACAGTGGGGAGATTTATACACACAGATATACTGAGAACATGAAACAATGGGTGTTACCATACGCATTGTAAGGAGAGTGATCACTTAAGATGAGCTATTACCAGCAGGAGAGCGGGGTGGGGGAAGAAAACCTTTTGTAGTGATAATCAAGGTGGGCCATTTCCAGCAGTTGACAAGAACGTCTGAGGAACAGTGTGT
Source organism: Dermochelys coriacea (assembly GCF_009764565.3). NCBI lineage: Eukaryota > Metazoa > Chordata > Testudines > Dermochelyidae > Dermochelys > Dermochelys coriacea. Next base: position 32,590,580 of record NC_050069.1, on the reverse strand, counting down.
GTGTGTGGGGGGGAATAAACATGGGGAAATAGTTTTACTTTGTGTAACGACCCATCCACTCCCAGTCTCTATTCAAGCCTAAGTTAATTGTATCCAGTTTGCAAATTAATTCCAATTCAGCAGTCTCTTGTTGGAGTCTGGTTTTGAAGTTTTTTTGTTGAAGAATAGCCACCCTTAGGTCTGTAATCGAGTCACCAGAGAGATTGTAGTGTTCTCCGTCTGATTTTTGAATGTTATAATTCTTGACGTCTTATTTGTGTCCATTTACTCTTGCTTACAGACAGCCCCCCAACCTGAAGCAAATACTCACCAGCAACTACACACATCACAACAGAACCACTAACCCAGGAACCTATCCTTGCAACAAAGCCCATTGCCAACTGTGTCCACATATCTATTCAGGGTATACCATCATAGGGCCTAATCACATCAGCCACAATATCAGAGGCTTGTTCACCTGCACATCTACCAACGTGATATTTTCCATCATGTGCCAGCAATGCCCCTCTGCCATGTACATTGGTCAAACTGGACAGTCTCTATGTAAAAGAATAAATGGACACAAATCAGACATCAAGAATTATAACATTTAAAAACCAGCCGGAGAACACTTCAATCTCTCTGGTCACTTAATTTCAGATTGTGACAAAGCTCTGTCCTTGTCTCCATGGGTCCCGCATTTCCTGGAGGATTTCACTAGCCTCAGAGGCTCACTGTGACCTTCCATGTAACCCTTCTTTCTCTAGAGACAAGGGTCACAGTCTACTAAGCCATTTTCATCATTAGCCAGCGAGGGAGGTGAGGAGAAGTTATCCTTCCTTGCACAGTCTCTGTTGTCTCCCAGTCTCAGTGATTAATTATGGGGCAAAGGTGGGGGGGGGAGCCCGGGCCCACCCTCTACTCCAGGCTCCAGCCCAGGGACCCTAATAGTATCAGCTATGGTAGCTGACTTTTTAGATACATTACATGTACAATTCCCTGGCTACTTCCCCCAGCAGCCCTCACTTCCTCAAGCTCCACTTCCCCCTTACCTCAGGGACTCCTTCCTTGTGCCTGATATGGTGTGTACTACTCAGCCTCTCCAACCGCGCAACTTCTTCACACACCTCCTGACATGCATGCCCACCTAACTAACTGGGAGGCTTTTAATTAGTTTCAGCTAGTGCCTGATTGGCTTCAGGTGTCCCAATCAACCTAGCCTTCTCCCTGCCTTCTGGAAAGTTCTTAATTGGCCCCAGGTGTCTTAATTGACCTGGAGTAGCTGCCATTTCACCTATCCTGGTACCAGGGATTTGTTTATCCTGGAGCTAATATATCTATCTCCCACGACTCTTCCATAGCCATCTGGCCTTGCCCCGTCACATATCCCCCCCCTCTGCTCAACACCGTAGAGTTGGGCAACTTGGAACGCCAGGCAGTATGCTCATGACAGATCATCAGCGTTGCCATGGTGGCATCCAGCCCTGTGCCGTATGTGGAACTGGAATGGCTGGAGGGATAAGAACCACCTGGTGACCCTTGTATTCTTTTCCTTATTCCACTGCATCCACTGGAGGGGTGCATGGTCTGTCACAAGAGTAAATCGCCGGCCTAAGAGGTAATAACGCAGTGTCTCCATAGCCCATTTGACAGCAAGGCATTCTCTCTTGACTACTGCATATTTCTGTTTTCTTGGGAGAAGCTTTCTGCCTAAGTAGAGGATTGGGTGTTCCTCTTCTCCCACCATTTGTGACAGAACTGCTCCCAACCCCACCTCGGAAGCATCTGTTTGTAAAACAAATTCCCTGTTAAAGTCCAGGGCTATGAGTACGGGGTCATTACAGAGGGCTGTCAGAAGGTCTGTAAATGCCCCCCTTGGCCAGAATCTCCGCAGGATCTGTGCCTGGGTTTTCTCTACCCCTAACTGTCCTTCAAACAGGTGACTGTGGGCGAGACTCAATATGGCTTTTTGATGTTTTTGTGACACCAGAAGTTGTTGTGTCTCTTGCTCCTGCATTTGCACCATGCGGTACAGGAGATCTTTCCTCACTATCAAGTAAGATCTGGGACCCCAGACCTTCCCATCCACGGGTATCCCATCAATCTCGGCCACCTCTTTCCTGGCATTATCATACCTGGGGTCCTCCGCCTGGTCCCGCCCAAAGTCTCTCTCCTGGACTAACCTGCCAAAGCTCCCAGGGACCGGCTTCTGCTTCTTCCAACGGCTCACCACTGTCATGGCTGGGGGCAGCTTCTGGCTCATCTTCTGTAGTGGACGTTTCTCTGTTGCTCACATCCAACTGCCTACTAGGGAGGTCTTCTATCCCTGGGTCAGGATCTGGGTTCCTAAGGCCTTCGCGACCTTCCTCTCCATTTTTGTCTTCCGAGTCTTTCGGGGGCTGAGAACAGATCCTGAGAAATCTCAGCGAACATCAGGGGTTGACATTCCCCCAGTGACGAGTCGCTGTCCTCAGGGTCCCCACCTCCTCCAGGGGGAGGAAATTATCAAATCCTGGATAGTCCCTCCCAATGACTACAGGATATGGAAGTTAAGAACTACGCCCATGATCAACTCAGTGGGGTTTCCCTGAACCTCTATCTCCACTGGGATAGTGGGGTAATGGCTCACGGTCCCATGCACACACGTCACTGCTACATGTTTGGCTTGTAGCAGCTGACTATTTTTTACCAGCTTACCTGATATGAGGGTGATAGCACTCCCAGAGTCCACAAGCGCTGTAGTCTCTGCTCCATTTATCCTCACTGGCCTGGTGTAATTATGTGGGGCTAATGCGACCCCCACGAGGTGGATAAGGGAGCATGGGACCTCCCAATCCCCCAAGTTACATTGCAAAGGCTCCTTGGTGCTGGGACACTGTGCTGCTATGTGTCGGCACTCCCCACATGCGTAACATCTATAATTGCTTTTAATCACTCCCCTATCCTGGAGGTGAGGGGGTTTAGTCCCGGGGCTCCCCCCACTCAGGCCAATTCCTTCCTTCTGGGATCCTTGCTGGTTTTTGCCCCCCCCACTTCTTCCCCCTAGGACTCCCCAGGGGTTTGGCTGCCCAACCTTCCAAGGTTGGGGTTGGGTGCTTGCTTCGAAAGGGGCCTTCCTTGGGTAGTCGGGTCAGTCCCCTGGCTGTCATCTGTCTTTCTACCAGTGTTACTATCTCATCGTATGTGGACAGATCGTTTAGGCCTACCCATTTGCAGAGATCTGGCGGCAGTCCCCGCATGTAATGGTCTATGACCAGGGTTTCCAAAATCTCCTCTGGCCTGCACACTTCGGGCTGTAACAACTTCCGTGAGAGGTGTATGAGGTCAAATAGCTGGGACCTCGGGGGTTTGTTCTCCTGGTATTTCCGCTCATGGAACCTCTGGGTCCTTACCGTTGCCATTACCCCTGCTCGTGCTTGAATCTCTGCCTTCAGATGGGTATAGTCAGTGGCATCTGTGGTAGGCAAGTCAAAGTAGGGCTTCTGGGCCTCTCCACACAAAAAAGGGGGGAGGATGCTGGCCCACTGCTCCTGGGGCCATACCTCACGCTGATCAGTCCTTTCAAATGAGAGGAGATATGCTTCTACGTCATCTCTTGACGTCATCTTTGGCAAACAACCAGTGGCCCTCAGGGTTTGTGTCCCGTCAGACCCCTGGGCCTGAGTGGTGAGGATCTTCAGCTGGTCCAAGCTCTCTCAAGAGAGCATGATCTTGGGTCACCTGGCTCATCAATAATTGATTGGTTTCCTGCTGTAGCTGCATAGACTCCTGTTGTGCCATTGCCTGAACCTGGGTGGCCTCCTGCTGGGCTGCCTTGGCTTGTACCAGAGCTCTTACCACCTCCTCCATTGTGATACAAAGCAGACAAACAAACAAACAAAAAATCCAAACCCCCAGTGCACTTTTTTTTTAAAAAAAAAACAACCTCTATCTTCCGCCACTTTGTGAACGAAATCGCACTCCTAACACCAGTTGTGACAAAGCTCTGTCCTTGCCTCCACGGGTCCCACGTTTCCTCATGGAATTAGCTAGCCTGAGAGGCTCACTGTAACCCTTAACTCTCTAGAGACAAGGGTCACAGTCTACTGAGCCATTTTCATCATAAGCCAGTGAGGGAGGTAAGGAGAAGTTATCCTTCCTTGCACAGTCTCTGTTGTCTCCCAGTCTCATGATTAATCAGGTGGCAAAGGTGAAGAGGGGGGGGGGAGCCTGGGCCCACCATCTACTCCAGGCTCCAGCCCAGGGACCCTAATAGTATCAGCTATGGTAGCTGACCTTTTAGAAACATGACACGTACAATTCCCTGGGCTACTTCCCCTACAACAGCCCGCACTTCCTCAAGCTCCATTTCACCTTTACCTCAGGACCTCGTTCTTTGTGCCTTATATGGTGTGTACTATTCAGCCTCTCAAACAGCGCAACTTCCTCCCACAGCTCCTGACATGCACACTCACCTGAGTGACTGGGAGGCTTTTAACTAGTTTCAGCCAGCACCTGATTGGCTTCAGGTGTCCCAATTAACCTAGCCTTCTCCCTGCCTTCTGGAAAGTTCTTAATTGGCCCCAGTTGTCTTAATTGACATGGAGCAGCTGCCATTTCATTTATCCTGGTAGCAGGGATTGGTGTAGCCTGGAGCGAATCTCTCTCTCTCTCTCTCTCTCCCCCTCCCCCTCCCCCCCCCCACTGCTCTCCCATAGCCTTCTAGCTTGGAGGGAGGTGGGAAGCTGCTCCTCCTCCTCCTCCTCCTGCTGCTGCTAGGCCCTAAGCTCTCCCTGCTGCTCCAGCTGCTCCCCTGGCTGGGCCAGACACCCCCCCTTCTCTGCTACTTGACTACTGGACCCCCCACTCTTGGGTACTGCTACTGCTCCAACTGCAGCCCTGGGGGGGGGCTGCTAGCCCACTCCCCAGAGAGGGGGAGTGAGGGACCCCAGCCACTGCTGTTGTGGACACCACCACCACCACCACCACCTGAGAGGGGTCCTCTCTGCCTGCCTGGACCACCACCTGGAGTTCTTGGAGCTGCTGCTGCTGTGGAGTCTGCTGCCTGGAGCTGCTGAAGCCTGAGGAGGAGAAGAAGAGGATCATCTGCCAGTGGGGCAGCACCTAGACACTTTGCAGACCACCGTGGAGGGGGCCCTAAGACTGAGTAATTTCAAACTGTGCTCTTGTGGTGGGGGTTTTGACTGTGTTTGTAGGGACACGGGGGGTGTGGCGTGGAGCTGCCCCCTGATCCATCTGTGTGTCCCCCCCAACCCCCACCACTATTACCACCACCGCTGCCCCCTCCACCACCCCCACTGGCTGTATACCATCTGCCTCAGCTCCTGCCTCTGGGCTCAGCTGCTTGCTTGGCTTGCCACGCCCTATTTCCACCCTTTGGGCCAGAAGCAGCAGCAAGCTAAAAAAGACCTGTGCAAGTGCACATGGGCACATGTGCACCCCCCGGACTGCCTACCCCCCAGCTTTGCCCTTTACTACCTGCCCCATTTGCCACTTGCTTTGCCTCCTCTTTTGCCCCAGCCCCCCTTACTAGCTTCAGTTTGTTTGCCTGCCCCGCCCATTTCCTTCTGCAGCCTTTGTTTGTTTGCCCCGCCCCAGCCTCTGAAGCTAGCCCCTTGGTTTCCCTGTTCTACCCCCAGACCGCTTAGCCCCTCGCTCCGTGTGCCCATGCCCCCTCCCATGCGCTTGTGCAATTCCCCTTTTTAGTTACAACCCTCTTCACTGCACCCTCAATGTTGTTGAATCCCCCCCCCCCGTAGTGCGCCAAGAGGAGCTGGAATTTCCACCTTGTGTCGGTGACTGACCCCTAACCCCTGATTGCCCCCCGTCCAGCCCACCCCTTTTGGCGCCCTCCTCCCCTGCCTGCAGCCTAGCGGGGAGGAGTGGTCGACCTGCTTCCCCTCTCCCCTCCTCCTTTTGGTGTCCCCCTTTCCTCCTTGCTCATGATGGCGGGGGATGAGACGGGTGAGACCTCTCCAGTAGCCTGAGCTCCCCCTCCCCCGCCTGCCCCTCTGTCACCCCCCCAAGCTTCTACCTCTGCTGCCAAACCATCTGCCATCGCCCCCGCTGAGGCACCAGCAGCGACGGGCACCGGGGTGACCTCCACTGCTGCCACGTCTATCACCCCTTCAGATTTGCGGGGAGTCCTCCCAGCCGGCGGGAAGGGCCAGGGGAAGAAGAAGGGGAAGGGCCCCGCTAAAAAGACCAGGCCCTCCATGGCAGGGGCTGTCCCCGATGCCCCGGCCCCATCTCCAGCTGGGGCGCCCCTCCCCGCTGTTCCCTCCACCAGCTCTGCAAGTGTCCCTCCCCCGGCCCCTAGAGCATACGCCCAGGTTGCGGCAGCCCCCCCGCCTGCCGCTACATCATTTCTCCAGCCCACCGCCTCCGCTACCATCGATAGCGGCCGGGGCCCCTTTCCCACCATGACCAGGAAGCACGGCGTCCGTTGCCTCCTGGTACCTGCCTTACCCCACGTGGAGAACTATGTGCGGGCATTGGCGAGGGTGGTGGGGCCCACGGCCATTGTGGCAGCCTCCAAAATGTATGGCAAGGTCGTCTTCTTCCTAGCATCGGAGGCCGCCGCCCAGGAGGCGGTGGAGAAGGGCCTGGCGGTGGGGGGCGTGTTCGTCCCCTTAGAGCCGCTAGAGGACCTGGGCGTCCGCCTGGTTCTGACCTCCGTCCCTTCCTTTCTGCCCAATGCCGCCCTGTTAAACGCCCTTTCTACCTTGGTAAAGCCCATCTCTGTCATCAGCCCTCTCCCGTTGGGCTGCAAAGACCCCGCCCTCCGTCACGTCCTCTCCTTCCACCGGCAAGTGCAGCTTCAACTGCCGCCGGCGGCGCGCAACGGAGAGGCACTCGAGGGGTCCTTCCTAGTCCCCTACCAGGGGGCCCGTTACAGGGTGCATTATTCCACCGGGGAGGCCCGGTGCTACCTCTGCCGAACGATGGGGCACATCCGGAGGGACTGCCCCCTGGCCCAGGAAGAAGGGCCATCCAGGACCCCCGAGCCCCGGCAGGGCACCGGCCCCGTCATCGCCGACGCCCCTGGCTGCCCGGCACCTGAAACCGCCCCTCCTCCTTCACAATCCACCATTGCTCCTGCTCAGGCCCAAGGGGCACCTCCCCCACTATGCCCAGACGAGCGGGAGAACCCCGCCACCGCTGCTTGCAATCTGGCGGGGCCTGTGGAGGAGGGTGCGGCAGGGACAGCGCCAAGCATGGGAGAGGGCCCGCCCCAAGGGGAATCTTCCCTCCCTTGTGCTGCCCCACCGTTACCCCCTCGAGTCCCTGAGCCATGGCCTCTGCCCCCTGACACAACCCCTGCTAGCCAGCCCCCGGATGATGCCATGCAGGGCTGGGCCCTAGTCCACGGGAAGCGGAGCAAGCGGAAGGCTCGAGCTCCGCTCCTTCCATCTGATGCGGAGGCCCCCCGGAAGACCAGGAAGGGGGGCACCGATGCCGAGCCTTTCCGCTCTACCCACGGGTGTGTTCCACCCACCAGAGCCGGCTGGGGAAGACGTGGCAGCACTAGAAGGCGGTATCTCCCCTCCACGGGAGTCCCTCCCCTCCAAGACCCCCGAGGCACCATCTGAAACCCCAGTGTGCCCCGAAATAACCATCGCGTCAGGTGCCGGCGGGGAGAATCCTGGGGTAGCGGAAAACAATTTCCCCTCTATATATGAGGAGATCGAGGCCCTGGGTCTGACCCCGGTCACCAGGGGGAGGACGATCCTATGCCAGCGGGCCTCGATCTGGGCGACTTCTTCCAGCCCCCCTTTCCCCCATACTCCCTCCCCCTAACCGTCGCTTCTGCTCCCACCTCCGAGGAGCCCCTGGACTCCTCCATCAACCCGGCTGCAGAAGGCACCCTGCTGAGAGCCACCGAGCCAGTTGAGGTGACGGCCAGTGCCACGCGGCTGGAACCTGAGCCACCAGGGGCATCCCTCGCTGGTGAGGAGCATTCGACCTCCTTTCCGGGAGAGGACCCTACAGAAGAAAGTCCACCTCCTGATGCCGTGGCTGCCAAATCCACCAGACAGCTTGCGCCCGGCATCGGTGAGAGCCCTCTCCCGACCCAGAATCTCATCTCTACCCCTGCCCCTGCCCTTCTCCCGCCCACCTCCCGAGATAATATTGCCACCCCTGGGACAGTCTCCTTCCCCTTTCCAACAGATGACTCCCAGGGAATGGCCTTTGTGTTTGCCCGTCCCGACCCACCAGGGGCTGCTATCCTCCCTCCGCCGCCCCCTATCGCCCCATGCTTCCAGGCGGACCTAGTGGCGCCAACACATCAGGAGCCCCGTCTGCCCATCTCAGTGGGCCACAGGGCTGTAGCAAGGGCCCCGTTGGGGAATAACCAGGAGACCGTAACCGCACCCCCCATGTGCTGCGAGAGGTGTTGCGGGAGTTTTTAGAAGACATCCGTGGCTCCCGCAACAAAGTACAGCTTGCTCTCCAGCGATGGGGCGACTTTCATCAAATCCTCCGGGCTGCAAGGGCCCTCATAGGGGAGGGTAAAAGGACCTGGAGGCAGGGCGCCGCAGCCTACCAGCGGCTCCGCCTCTTCCATGACTCCTTACTCACTGACAGGGTAGGTCACGGACTGTTGCGCAGCCCGTCGGAAGCTGTGAGCACCCTGCCGGCGAGGATCCCCCCCAACCCTCTTCATGGCACCTCTTACCATCGCAACATTGAACACCCGCAGCTGTAGGATGGGTCTCCGCAAGTCCCAGGTGCTCTCCTTCCTTCAGGAGGGGGGATACTCTGTGGTTTTCCTGCAGGAGACTAATACGGATCCGACCGCCGAAGACAGCTGGCGGCTGGATTGGGGGGACAGGGTCTACTTTAGCCACCTCACAGTTCATACGGGTGGAGTGGCGCCCCTGTTCGCCCCGCGACCTACGGCCCGCGGTGCTGGGGGTCGCCGAGGCTGTGCCGGGTCGCTTGCTGCACCTCCGGGTCCAAATGGAGGGGCCGTAGTCAACCTGGTCAACAATCTATGCCCCAGCAGCGAGCCCGGAGCGGTCTGCAATTCTATCAGCAGGCATCCGCCTTCCTCGGCACCTTGGATCCTCAGGAGTGCCTGGTCCTGGGAGGGGACTTTAACATCACCCTTGAGGAACAGGATCCGCTCGGGTAAACGAGAAGAGCCAGGCCGCCTGGCCGTCCTCCAGGAGATAGTCGAACACCACTCCCTGGTGGAGTCTGGCGCGACCACCACCCGGATGACGCTCCACGTTCACCTTTGTCGGGTGGAGGCCCATCGGTCGCAGCCACTCCCGGTTGGACCGCATTATTTATCACGCTTTCCATCTTACACGAGCCCACTCCTCCAGCATCCGGCCGGCCCCATTTTCTGACCATCACATAGCCACCGTGACAGCCCTCCCTCTGCGCGGAGAGGCCGGGTCCGGCCTATTGGCATTTTAACAACAGCTTGCTGGAGGATGCGGGCTTCGTTGGCGTCCTTCCGGGAGTTCTGGCTGGCCTGGCGAGGGGCAGCGGCGTGCCTTTCCCTCGGCACGGAGGGTGGTGGGACGTAGGGAAGGTGCGCGCCCGGCTCTTCTGCCGTGACTACACCCGGGGCACCAGCCGACGGAGGGATGCAGCGATAGAGCAGTTGGAACGGGAGGTCTTAGAGCTGGAGAGGCGTCTGGCCGCCAGCCCCGAGGATCCACCCCTCTGCGGAGCGTGCCGGGAGAAGCGGGAGGGAGCTCCGGAGCCTCGAGGACCATCGGGCCCGGGGTGCCTTTGTTCGATCCCGCATCCGTCTCCTTCGGGAGATGGATTGCGGCTCCCGCTTCTTCTACGCCTGGAAAAAAGAGGGGGGCTAAGAAACATATCATCTGCCTACTGACTGAGGATGGCACCCCCCTCACGGATCCGGTGGAGATGTGCGAGAGGGCGAGAGCTTCTACGCAAGCCTTTTCTCCCCGGAGCCGACCGATCCTAACGCTTGCAGAGTGCTGTGGGAGGAGCTCCCGACGGTCAGCGTGGGCGACCGAGACCGGCTAGAGATGCCTCTCACTCTGGCCGAGTTCTCGGAAGCCCTCCGTCGCATGCCCACCAATAAATCTCCGGGCATGGACGGGCTGACCGTGGAGTTCTACCGCGTGTTCTGGGACGTCCGGGCCCAGACCTAGTCACCGTCTGGGCCGAGTCTTTGCAGAGCGGGGTCCTCCCTCTTTCGTGCAGGCGAGCCGTGCTCGCCTTATTGCCGAAGAAGGGGGACCCTCCGCGATTTACGAAATTGGCGTCCCGTCTCGCTCCTCAGCACGGACTACAAAATCGTGGCAAAAGCCATCTCCCTGAGGCTAGGTCCGTGCTGGCGGACGTGGTCCACCCAGACCAGACCTACACCGTCCCGGGCCGCAGTATCTTCGACAACCTATATCTGGTCCGGGAACCTTATTGGAACTTGGGTGTAGGGATGGTCTGTCGTTCGCCCTCCTGTCTTAGATCAGGAGAAGGGTTCGACAGGATGGATCACGGGTATCTAATGAAACACTCTGCAGGCATTGGCTTCGGACGCAGATTTGTGAACTTTCTCTGGGCGCTATATGCCTCCGCAGAGTGTCTGGTCAGGCTCAACTGGACCCTGACCGAACCGGTCAGCTTCGGGCGAGGAGTACCGCAGGGGTGCCCCCTCTCGGGCCAGCTGTACGCTCTGTAGGGGTTCTCCACCTACCCCTGGAGGAGGGAGGGCAGGGCCTGAAATGTCCACTTACTCAGGTCCATGTCTTCCGCCTCCAGGCCCTGCTGAGACTCCTTTACGGTGCAGGTAGTCCGGTGTGGAGAATACTGGCGCACGCCTTCCTGCGCCGCTTCCGAGGGCTCCGATAGGACCGGCAGCTCCTTTATCTCCATCTGAGAGGTCTTTCGCAAGACCTCTCCGGGCTGCCGGTCTTCTACCAGGACCTCCTCCGGACCTGGAAACTCTTTTCAATGACCAGGTCCGTGGTGGCCACCGAGGGGGCAGATCTCTTCGCGGAGCCCCTGCTACACAACCCCCAGCTCTGTTTGCAGGTGGTGGAGTCCCGCTCGGTGAGCCAGAGGTTGGTCCTGGCAGAAGTCACAAGAGTCAGAGACCTCCTGGACTATGACCAGTGAGACTGGCTGGATCCCCTGACTCTCGCTCAGCCCATGGGGCTCTCCAGACCTTGTACTCCCCAGCGCATACTTCAGGAGGTGAAGGCCGCTTTGCCACCCGCTGCTCGGGTTTATCTCGACCGGGTGCTGCACGAGGGCATGCCTCGCCCACCCCCTACCCCAAGCCTGCCGGACCTTTTAATTGGACCCTTGCCCCGTGGACCCAACCGACCCCCTCATCTCTTCACTGTAAGCCAGCTGCAGTAGATGCAGCCGGTCTGCTTTCAAACCGTGCCAAGAAAACATCTCTACATACTCGTGCTCCATACCCTTCATACCTTCACCCTCATTTCCCGCCCCGATACAAAATGGCAGGACCTCCTGCCACCTTTGGAGGGTGAGGAGCCCTGCTGGCCAGCCTATATTCCACTTTAGTGCCGAGGCCCGCCGGGGATGTCAGTTGGCAGCTCCTTCACGGAGCCATCAGCATGGGAGTGTACTTGGCGCGGTTCACCTCAATCCCAGACACCTGCCCCTTTTGCAGCATGATGGAAACCCTGGCACATACATAGCTGGAGTGTGCCAGGCTGCAGCCCCTATTCCAGCTCCTCACCAATATTTTATTACGTTTTTGGTTGCACTTCTCCCCTCACCTTCTCATTTATGCATTCCCTATCCGTGGCCCCACAAAGTCACGGGATCTCCTGGTCAACCTCCTCCTGGCCCTAGCTAAAATGGCCATCTATAAAACCAGAGTGAGGAGGTTGGCCAATGGAGTCTCCTGTGACTGTGGGGCCTATTTCCGATCCTGGTCTGTTCACGTATCCGGGCAGAGTTCCTCTGGGCGGTGTCCTCTGACTCCCTTGATGCCTTTGAGGAGCAGTGGGCGCTGTCCAGGGTTCTCTGCTCAATGTCCCCGTCCGGTTCCCTTCGTTTGACCCTTTGACTACACTCCTGTCCCTGTTATTTCATTAGTTGTCCCCTGGAATTATTTGGAATCTAGGTCCTGTGGATCCCCCTTCTAGGCTGTGTGGGATCCTTTAGCAGTGGACGGGCTTCGCCCGCCCACTTCCCAAATCCCGAAAGGACTACTGTTCCATAGCTATCTGGCCTTGCCCCGTCACAAGACCTAAGAGTGGCTATTCTTCAACAAAAAAACTTCAAAACCAGACTCCAACAAGAGACTGCTAAATTGGAATTAATTTGCAAACTGGATACAATTAACTTAGGCTTGAATAGAGACTGGGAGTGGATGGGTCATTACACAAAGTAAAACTATTTCCCCATGTTTATTCCCCTCCCCCCCACTGTTCCTCAGACGTTCTTGTCAACTGCTGGAAATGGCCCACCTTGATTATCACCACAAAAGGTTTTCTTCCCTCCTCCCCACTCCTGCTCTCCTGCTGGTAATAGCTCATCTTAAGTGATCACTCTCCTTACAGTGTGTACGGTAACACCCATTGTTTCATGTTCGCTGTGTGTGTCTATAAATCTCCCTACTGTATTTTCCACTGAATGCATCCGATGAAGTGAGCTGTAGCTCACGAAAGCTTATGCTCAAATAAATTTATTAGTCTCTAAGGTACCACAAGTACTCCTTTTCTTTTTGCGAATACAGACTAACATGGCTGCTACTCTGAAAACTGGTCTAGGTTGGAATTTCTAATCAAACACACACAGGAACTCCTCTCCTGAATAGCCAATAGCCCAATGGTCAGGGTTCTCACCAGGTAAGTAGGAGACACCTGGTGAATGTTTGTCATTATGTAATTATATTTTTATTTAAAAATAAAGTTAAATGGAAAAGGAAAAGAAAAGGAGACATACATATGAATTCCTTCCTGGAAGGAATTTTTATCTCACAGCCTGTTCAACTAGCACATAAGATTTGCTTTGGAAATATGCATTTAAACTAGCTATATTTATTGCATGGTTTTACAAGTTACAAAACTTTCTGTATGATATTAAAATCCAACCCACCAGGGAGACAAGCTTTTGAGCTTACACAGAGCTCTTGTTCAGGTCTGGGAAATGTACTCAGTATCACAGCTAAATATAAGGTGGAACAGATTGTTTATCATAATTATTTAACACATATTTCAAGGGACCATTCAAGATGAAATACCCCATTAACACCCCTCCAGTTTCTCTCAGGGGGGAGAGAAAAAAATAACTAGGAGTTTATATTGCAAACAACACTGTGGTATATATGCCAGACCAAAAATCAGTTATGAGCAAGACCAGCCAAGTTTAAAGATATAGATAGGCCAGGTCTTCAGCTGCTGTAAAATGGTGTAAGCTAATGGTGAGGATATCCACTTTATACTGACTTGCACCGGAGCAATGGTGTAGCTGGGAACCTGGCCACTTACCTCTGAGGGAAAGGCTTTGATGACTTCACCTCGTTCATTGTATCTGCTGTGTCATCCCACCAGTTTACATGAACTTTGAAGTTCAAAAGCATTTGGGCCGGATCTGAATTTCGCTTACACTTACGTAAATCCACTGAGTTCAATGGACTTCTATTTATGCCAGTGCAACAGAGGAACCAGATTGTATGTGTCTTAAGTATTAATGATCTATCCAGGAACGCCAGAGACTTGATTAGCCAAACCCCAGTTACAAAAACTCTTTGTTGTACACTGTCCAGTTGTGACTATCAATGTCTGTTAATTACATTAAAAAGTCTCGTGATTATCCAAAGGCTCAATTATCTGAATCCATTCAGTGTTCCCTATACAGGCTGGTATGGAACATGAAATGGATACAGTGTAAAGATGGACCTACTTTGGAAAGCCACCAAGGGAACAAGGTAGCTTCTTGATATAGGTAGTAACTGCCCCATTCATTTCAATGAATGCTAATTGTGAATCTCAGATAGTAGTTCATATGTCAATATTGTTCACTATTTCACAGGAACATCCAGTTACTGTGCTTATTCAAAACTTTCTCCCTTGCTTTCCCAGGCACCAAAAACACTAACTGCCCCCTAACCAACTGACATCCAGACCTTCCAACTTCCCCCTCAACATTTTGTGTATTGCCAAATTCAGCAGCACATTAAAAACTAAAAAGCAAGTTAAGATAAACATAGATAGCCAATTAAATTTTCAATGGAAAAGTTCAGAAGCAATTTCAATTGAAAAGGAACATTTTGTTTTGACTTTGGTTCCATTTTGTTTTTACTTTCAATTTTTTAAACTTTTCAAACTTTTAAAGTTTCTCTCTCTCTCTTTCTACAATATGTAATTTTATATTGGTACTATAACATTGACATTAAAATGAAACATTTCAATAAAATCATTTAGATGTTTCCAAAACACAGATTTTTTGGAATTTCCATTCTGCAGTAGATTTTGAAATTTTGACTTTTCATTTAGGATGAAGGGAAATTTCAAAAGGTTGGAATTTCTGATGTGATGGAAATGCCATTTTTTTGAACAGCTCTAATGCCAGCTCTCAAGCCCTTTGGCCAGCTTTTTGATTCTTTTCCAAGTCTCACACTATTAGGTGTTTTTCTTAAAGCTCTGGCTCTGGGATTCATGTGATAATCTTATTTTAAAGATTCTAGTCCTCATGGATGTGAAGTAAAGCTTTGTTCAAACCAGAACAGAAATAAAAAATAACCTCAGATGTACTATTTTTAAGCCCTTATGAATCTTAAACCAGTCCCATAACTGGTTTGGCACCTAATTAATACTTCTTGAATGCTTGAGGGTAGCAATATTGCAGCTGCAAATAGTAAGAAGCAGCTTGTAGATTCTGTTGCAATCTATACACTGTGCTACGTTTATGCTAAACTATTGTCTCCATCTAGTGATCAAATACTCTTAGCAGGGAAGTTGACATTAGGTTTAATTTGAGTCTTAGAGAGAGTGTGTAGGTTAGGAGGAATGATGGAGGTAGAGCCCTCAAATGTGAGGATATCCACTTTATATCTGTGATATCCATTGCCCATGTTTGCAGATCACAGATCAGATGCGAATACAAATTTTGTATCTGGTCAGGGCTCTAGACAGAGGCTGACACACACATAGAAGTAGAAATCAGAAATAAAATGAGAGCCTCCTACAACCATGCTCCACAATCTAAACATTTGCCCCAAATTTAACTTGAAACTTGTTTTGTTTTATTATTGGATTGAACTAAACAACCTCCTCCCTGCCTATGATTCTTCCCTTTTCCTATAGCAGTAGATGGTTCAAGCTATGATAAGCATCTGTAGCTTTCTGCTCAAATCTGGGACCCAGAGGGGCATGTGAAGGTTATACCCTTGAGACAGATAGATAGTTAACCCCCTCTGTTTTAAGTTCAAGATGCACTATTCCTACAGGGCAGACATCCTATGTTATAAGTCTATCCTGTGTTTAATGGAAATAGCCAGGGTTCAGAGAGTTTTCAAAAAGATGCAGTTCAGAAGGCAGACGATCACTGATTGCTATAAAGTCCAAACATACTGTTTTATTCTCAAGTAGTGACCGCTGACCCCTACAGAATTGTACTGGGGAAATTTGGCAGCAATCTGGGAGTCAGAAACCTGGGAACGACAAATATTTTTAGTTTATCAGTACCAGGGACAGCAGCTCTCACATGCATCTCACATTATCAAATAAGGGGCATGAGTTTGAAGCCCTTCTCCAGTGGTGTGGTTACTCTGTAACATCCTTTTGCAGATAAGCCCATTTGGTACAACTACAGATTTTGCCTACTGGCAAGACTGCTCATGGCCTGATCCATTCAATGATGATTTCTGAATTACAGGCAGCTGTGTGATAGGATATTAATCACGGTACCAGGGCTCAGGGGAAATAAACTTTGATCACTCCTTATCTTCTTCATAGCACCTTTTACTCTGTAATATGCACATGGAAGTAAAGGAAATCTATTTTGATTTTTCTAAAAACATAACAGCACAGTAAATTTTAGAAGAGTGACTTTGGAAGAAATCACAAAGTTTATTTTATCTCAGTTTTATGAGATTACTACCTCAAACTGCCTAATTTATCTAGTGCTCAAACTAGCTTCTCTTATAAACAAAAACACCCACAAACCTCTTTCTAATTTCCAAGGCCAAATCCTTTACAGTACACATGAAAGGTTAGATTCATCTCTATGCTCCAGTTGTCTTGTGATAGTGATGTAAAATAGCCAGTATGGCTGACGCTTGTCAATCTAACCTTACAGATGCATGAATAAAACACTGCAAGAAGTCAACTTGTTAAACAAGGAATGAACAGAATATTTAGCAGAACATAACTATATTGGACAAATTTACAAACCACACATTTGTTTCATTAACCATTTTATTCATAAATATGAACATGAAATGAGTGCATCAACATTGCCATCTGCTGTTATTTTTGTGTAATGCTTTCTACACTTGTGTCATAGCCTGAAGCTTGGGGTGTGTTAATATTAAAATTGAAACAGCAAATAACCACATAACTACAATTAAAAAATTCAAGATAATATACAGGCAAAACAAAGCATCTTGTAATTATATTGTTAATCACATGCGACTTTAAATGAGTAATTGATTTTTTAATTTATTTAGATTTCTTCAGGGTTTAGTTGAAACTCTGGATGACTTCCACTGCTAAAAAAACCCAGCCATATGCCCATAACATTTTCAAATAAGCAATTAGAAATAACGATAGGTCTGCCTGTTCAGTAACAAAGAAATCAATCTGAAAACAACTCAAAAGCCCACTATGCACATTGGGTAAGATTTTCAAAAGCATCTGAATATCTTTGGGTGCTAGGGCTCATTTTCAAAAGTGACTTATGCTCCTAAGGGCTGGATTTTTAAAGGTATTTAGACACCTCAAGATGCACTGGGTCACACTTCCAACATGCTGACTGCTGCCATCTACATTCTGGCACAAAGAGACCGCTCCAGAAAGAGCATGGTACCATCCGTCTATCACTCATTCACCACTTCTGGGGATTCCTGTTAAGGTCCCCTCCCCCTCTCCATCTCCCCCTCCCCCTCCCCCCAAGCAGTCCCTGTTATGAGGTTACAGGTTTCAGAGTAGCAGCCGTGTTAGTCTGTATTCGCAAAAAGAAAAGGAGTACTTGTGGCACCTTAGAGACTAACAAATTTATTAGAGCATAAGCTTTCGTGAGCTACAGCTCACTTCATCGGATGCCTTCACTTCATCCGATGAAGTGAGCTGTAGCTCACGAAAGCTTATGCTCTAATAAATTTGTTAGTCTCTAAGGTGCCACAAGTACTCCTTTTCTTTTTGTTATGAGGTTAGTATACTGTTTTAACCTCAAGATGCAGATAGATGTCTTATGGGATTTTTAGAAAATAAACAAACAAACAAAAACAAACCCCACACACAACAATGGGAATCAGGTGCCTTGGAGCTTTTGAAAATACTTCTAGGTACTTATCTGCATCTTAGGCCCCAAGACACCATTGATTAAAAAAAATCTGTGCCTAAGTCACTTTTGAAAATGGGACTTAGGAGCCTAAATCATGCATTATAAAAATGTTGCCTTTTATATCTGCTAGCTCCATGTTTCCCATTTTGAAGTCTAACCCAGGTACTTGGCAGGTGATGCCAGCATGAGAGAGACAGCATAGAGCAAAGAGAAATTTTGCAGAACAGTGGATGGCACTGTACACGTGCTAAAAAATCCCAGCTGTCTGCACAAACACTAACATGTGCCTAAAATAAGGAGATGGAAATTAAAAATGCAGTGTACAGTATCATTTCTCTGTCTGCCCTCCCAAGGATAGACAAAGTCATAAGGTACAGAAAAATGCTTGTATGTGGAATGTGCATATTTAATCTTGGGCCTTTGTTACAACACCTAGTTACTGCTCATCCATACACTCCAATAAAGGCAGAGGGCTAATGGGAAAATGCTCTATTCTTCTTGTAGTATTGGCTTTTAGGTATTAACTTCTGCCTTTCTTCTGTAATTTAACTGAAAAATTATCATTCTGGTCCCAACTTTCTGACAATAGACCTAGGATCCATGTCTTTACTCTCCTGTGTCCTGAGTGAAAAGGCTTTGCTTGTGGGAATCCTCCTGCCCCCAGCTACAAATAGGAACTGGGCAATCTACAGAGATAGTCCCCAGTTAAGTAGGGGGACCATATTGTCCCAAAAGAAAAATGGAACACCGCATGGGGCTAGCCTGGGGCCCCCAACCCCAGCCCACCCACAGGGCTTGCCTGAGCTGCTTGCCTGAGGGTGCCCCCACACACATGGCTGGCCCCACTGCTTGTCCAAGACACTTGCCCCACTTCCTCCAGACATGGCTGGCGTCGCTGCTCACCCAAGCCTTACCTTCCCCCGCCCTAGCCCTGCCTCCCCACTGCACAGGGCTGGCATCACTCCTTCTCCACGTTCCTCCATACCCCACTTCAAGCTGGCAAGAACAAATGGGACAAATGCCCACTTTTGCCAAAGTGGTCGGGATGTCTGGGAGAGGGCTTAAAAAGGGACTGTCCTGGCCAAAACAGGACGTATGCTCACCCTACAGTTAAGGGGAGGGGGAGCCCACATGACTAGCTACCACCTCCTTTATCCTTGTGGGTTGGTGGCCTGTTGGATATATGGCCAGGTCCTAGTGGGTCACACTTTTAACATGTGACTGCTGCCATCTAAATTCTGGCACAGATACTGCTCCAGAAAGAGCTTGGTACCATCTGTCTATCAGTCATTCACCATCTCTGTGGATTGCTGTTAAGTATTTTTTTCCTCCTTGTCAATATAAAACATTGTTCCAGCACAATATATGGCTTGATGGGACCAAGTCTACACTCAGGTACATTGGTTTACTTGGGGATAGTGGAATGTGCTTAATAACTTCCACATTAAGTTATGAAGATTTTGATTGTCCTCTAGCTTACCATGTTTAAATCAGGAGTAACTCAATTGAAGTCAGTAGAGTTGTGCTTGTTTAATATTGATGTGAGAGGAGAAGCAGGGCCCAAGCCTTCATTGTCCTAGTTTATAATTATTTCTTTGGTTAATTTTCTTTTATCCTGTGGCTTGTTTACATGGCATGGCAAAGCATGCTAAGGGTGTGATTTGTAAAGCCCTCTAATGTGTTGTGCTGTAACTGCCCTGTGACGATCCAGCTGGCACACTAAAAATTACCTTAATACTAACCTCTCTGGTGCACTTTGCTGCTCCTTACAGACAAGCCCAAAGAACAGCAGCTCATCTTCCTCGCTTTCTCTATTGGTGTCATCAGACAATATCTACAACGTTTCTGACATCATGAATAAGTCACTAGTGGCTAAATTCATTCCTAGCATAACTCTATTAGAAGCAAAGGAAATGTACCAAGGATGAATCTGGCTCCAGATATCAAAAATAAAGAGATGGTCATCTAGTTTGCTTTTCAGAGCTAATGGCACCTAATTTTAGAACAAAATAAAATAGTTATACATAGAGTTGGGTGATTGTTTCCTAGAAAGAATGAATGTGGATCTTTTTGCTGTTCAGACTATCCTCTAGCACAGGGGTTCTCAACCTTTTTCTTTCTGAGGCCCCCCCCCAAACAGCTATAAAAACTCCACGGCCCACCCATAACTGATTTCCTGCATATAGATTCATAGATACTAAGGTCAGAAGGGACCATTCTGATCATCTAGTCCGACCTCCTGCACAGCGCAGGCCACAGAATCTCACCCACCCACTCCTATGAAAAACCTCACCCATGTCTGAGCTATTGAAGTCCTTAAATCATGGTTCAAAGACTTCAAGGAACAGAGAACCCTCCCTCAAGTCAACCATGCCCCATGCTACAGAGGAAGGCGAAAAACCTCCAGGGCCTCTCCAATCTGCCCTGGAGGAAAATTCCTTCCCAACCCCAAATATAGCAATCAGCTAAACCCTGAGCATATCGGCAAGATTCACCAGCCAGATACCCAGGAAAGAATTTTCTATAGTAACTCAGATCCCATCCATCTAATATCCCATCTCAGGGGATTTGGCCTATTTACCCTGAATATTTAAAGATCAATTACTTACCAAAATCCCATTATCCCATCATACCATCTCCTCCATAAACTTACCGAGTAGAATCTTAAAACCAGATAGATCTTTTGCCACCACTGCTTCCCTTGGAAGGCTATTCCAAAACTTCACTCCTCAGATGGTTAAAAACCTTCGTCTGATTTCAAGTCTAAACTTCCTGGTGGCCAGTTTATACCCATTTGTTCTTGTGTCCACATTGGTGCTGAGCTGAAATAATTCCTCTCCCTCTCCTGTATTTATCACTCTGATATATTTATAGAAAGCAATCATATCTCCCCTCAACCTTCTTTTAGTTAGCCTAAACAAGACAAGCTCCTTAAGTCTCCTTTCATAAGACAAGTTTTCCATTCCTCGGATCATCCTAGTAGCCCTTCTCTGTACCTGCTCCAGTTTGAATTCATCCTTTTTAAACATGGGAGACCAGAACTGCACACAGTATTCTAGGTGAGGTCTCACCAGTGCCTTGTATAACGGTACTAAAACCTCCTTATCCCTACTGGAAATGCCTCTCCTGATGCATCCCAAAACCGCATTAGCTTTTTTCACAGCCATATCACATTGGCAGCTCATAGTCATCCTATGATCAACCAATACTCCAAGGTCCTTCTCCTCTTCCGTTACTTCTAATTGATGCGTCCCCATCTTATAGCTAAAATTCTTGTTATTAATCCCTAAATGCATAACCTTACACTTCTCACTATTAAATTTCATCCTAGTACTATTACTCCAGTTTACAAGGTCATCCAGATCCTCCTGTATAATATCCCGATCCTGCTCCGAATTGGCAATACCTCCCAGCTTTGTATCATCTGCAAACTTTATTAGCACACTCCCACTTTTTGTGCCAAGGTCAGTAATAAAAAGATTAAATAAGATCGGTCCCAAAACCGATCCCTGAGGAACTCCACTGGTAACCTCCCTCCAACCTGACAGTTCGCCTTTCAGTAGGACCCATTGCAGTCTCCCCTTTAACCAATTCCTTATCCACCTTTTGATGTTCATATTGATCCCCATCTTCTCCAATTTAACTAATAATTCCCCATGTGGCACGGTATCAAATGCCTTACTGAAATCTAGGTAAATTAGATCCACTGCATTTCCTTTATCTAAAAAATCTGTTACCTTTTCAAAAAAGGAGATTAGGTTGGTTTGGCACGATCTACCTTTTGTAAAACCATGTTGTATTTTGTCCCATTTACCATTGACTTCAATGTCCTTAACTAATTTCTCCTTCAAAATTTTTTCCAGGACCTTGCATACTACAGATGTCAAACTAACTGGCCTGTAGTTACTCGGATCACTTTTTTTTCCTTTCTTAAAAATAGGAACTATATTAGCAATTCTCCAATCATTCGGTACTATTCCTGAGTTTACAGATTCATTAAAAATTCTTGCTAATGGGCTAATATAAAAGCCAGGGTTGGCAGTAGAGGGTAGCAAGCTGGGCAATTGCCTGGGTCCCCATGCCACAGAAGCCCCCATGAGCCCCCATGAAGCTACATTGGTCAGGCTTCAGCCCCGGGTTGCAGGGCTCAGGGACCTGGGCTTCAGCCCCATGCGGTGGAGCTTCAGCTTTCTGTCCTAGGCCCCAGCGAGTCTAATGCTGGCCCTGCTTGGAGGCCTCCCTGAAACCTGCTTGAAGCCCCCTAGGAGGCCCCAGACTCCTGGTGGAGAACCTCTGCACTAGCAGACTTGGTTAAATTTTGAAGATAGGCCTTTCATTTTGTGCACCCAGATTTAGACATCTAGGCCCAGATCTGCAAAGATATTTAGGCACCTAGCTTCCACTGAAATCAATGGAAGCAAGGAGACTAAATATGTTTGTGTACCTAGAGCAGAGGTGAGCAAACTTTTTGGTCTGACGGCCAAATCTGGGTATGGAAAGTATATGTCGGGCCATGAATGCTCATGAAATTGGGGGTTGGGGTGCAGGGCAGGTGAGGGCTCCGGCTGGTGATGCGGGCTCTGGGGTAGGCCTGGGGATGAGCGGTTGGGGGTGGTGCAGGAGGGCTCTGGGCTGGGACTGAGGAACTCGGAGGGCAGGAGGGGGATCAGGGCTGGGCCAGGTGCACGGGAGGGTATCAGGGTGCAGGCTCTGGGGGGCACTTACCTCAAGCAGCTCCCAGAAGAAGTGGCGTGTCCCCTCTCCAGTTCCTACATGGACGTGACTGGTGTACAAGAAAATGTGGTTCTAGAAATTAATGATCCAAATTGGTGTGTTGGACATTTGAACTAATTAGTGGACAAAATAAATGAGAGGACAGGCTATTCCACCCATCACTCTTTTTTTTGGGTCCTAAAGAAAGATGCTCTGAGGAAGAAAAGACAGAACAGACAAAGGCTACTGGGGCAAACTTCACCATCGTGGCTGTCCCTTCCCCGCTCCCCAAATCCTGGAGCCCTGGACCTTCTTGGTCATAATCCTGAGGGATGTCTTGACCAGACCAGGCCAGAGAGTGGGATCCAGATGACAACACCACCTTACCAGCTTCAGCTGAATCCTAAACACTACCTGATATGAAACAGGATTGGACTCAACAACAGAAACAACTTCTTTTCCCCAAAAGGACAGTCATTACTATATTTTATACCACCGACTCCTCCCCAGGGACTCCAGCTGCGTCTCCCAGAAACCTCTGTGCTTCTTACAGACCCTATCTCAAGGCCTCCCACAGGAGCTTAATCTGCTCTCTCTGGTTATCTCCAGCCCACCTTTATCAATATCTTCATAGAGAGCAGGAACTGCCCCTGCTGCTCACTCGTAGGCCTCCCCCTCACTGAGAAATTCTCTTCCTTTTCTGTTTAGTTCTCCCTGGCCCTTTCACTGCTGATTTCATTAACTGTAATTGAGTCAACCACTCAGGACGAACAGGGATTAACAGCTACCACACCGGCAAATTTGAGCCCAACTTCCCTTAAAAGGCCAGCCTGGGATACACACAACCAAAGTTCATACAAAAATCTGCATGTTTGTGTGAGTGTGCATGTGTAATTGATGTGTGTGCACAGTAGTCATTTGAATGAATAAATATTGGCACTGGGTGTATTACAATAATTGTACACAAAATAATGACTGCCTGGATTAATATATTCAGGCATAAAAAATGGTCCTATGTGACAAAAGAAGGACTGGTTTCCAATGTAACACAGATTTAAAAAAAAAAGTTATTCTCTGATGCATTATTTCCAACCTCAGTAAGAGCTTAACTCCAGCTTTACCCAGTTATTCATTTCAGCTATTTCCCTGATGTACTTGTGCTAGAAAACAACAGACAGCAGATCACTAGGAAACACTCAGTAAGGACAAAACAAATAAAAACAAAATCACAATTGCTTTCTTTGAATTGGTTGCATTGTTACTTATATACTGTATTACTGTTTATTGGAAGCTTCATTAATTACTGTTCATAATGTGCCCTGAGATCCCTGGTGGAAAGGCACAACAGAAATGCAAAGTATATTTTGGCTGGTTATGTAATCCAGTAATGTTTTCTATTGCTTTATACTATATTCACAATAAATTACTTTCAAGACTGATTACATGCCTGAGTTTTGAATTGACATTTATTCAGTCACAGCCTATGAAGTGTACTTGGAAGAATACTACTGCTTTGTTTAACTGGTTTCATTGTAATGTCAAAGATCAATCAAAAGAAAATGTTTCAGCCTGTGGTGTTACAGGCATGAAGGTGAGGGTATGGAAGAGTGTGGGGCACCATGCCCATGTTGACCTTCATGAGACGCAAAGAACAGTGCCAAATGAACACAATAAACATTCCCTCAGTACCTATGTTTCTGCCTCTGAGCATGCATGGTGCTGCCTCACTCTAGGTATCAAGATGTCTGCCCTTCTGCCCAAGCCCCAGAGTGATCTATGAATGGTGGGAAGATAGGTGTTCCTCTGCCTATTAGCGTGCACGGCCTGATCTGGTAGTTGAGCTAAGAGGCTTTGTAACTCCATACAAAATAGGTGGCAGCATACCGCCTGCAACCTTTAGTGCAGTAGTTAGGGTACCCTGCTAGGATGTGGGAGACTTTCTGACTGATGAGAAGCAGAAAGGTTTTGAACAGTGATCTGGAACATCTTAGCAAGTGCCCAAGCTGCTAGGCTAGAGAGTGATTTTCACTCTCTGGCTCAAATTAATATTTCATTATTTAATTAAAGTAGAAAAGCTTCAACATAAGAGGTTAAGGGAGAACCAAATCAGAATATTCCATAGTCCAGGGATTAGGCCATTCACCTGAGGGGTGGCCAATGCCTCTTCAAATCTCTTCTCAATCAGGGAGAGGGGGGACATGAGCTGCGGGTCTCCCACATCCTGGTGAGTACCCTTACAGCTGGGCTAAAAGTTATGAGGGAGGTCCTTCTCCGTCTCCTCCTTGTTTCCCACCCTGGGCTATTTTGTCTGTAGCAGTAGGCAGCCTCTGAGCCTGCCTAACAGATCTGACCCCACATGACTTAGTCAGAGGAGCACCTTTCCTCCCCCAGATCACAGGCAGAGTTTGGCACTTCCCTGCAGCCTGGACTTGGATGCTGAACTCTGCGGCTTAGCACACACACCTCTCCTTGGCGGGGGGCCAACTAGCATGCTGGCTTTACAGATTGCAGTCTAAGGGTATA
The DNA here is from genome assembly GCF_009764565.3 of Dermochelys coriacea. Classification (NCBI taxonomy): domain Eukaryota; kingdom Metazoa; phylum Chordata; order Testudines; family Dermochelyidae; genus Dermochelys; species Dermochelys coriacea. The sequence goes on along the minus strand of NC_050069.1, from coordinate 32,565,887 downwards.
TCTTCACTACCTGCTGGATCGGCGGGCAGCCATTGATCCAGCGGGGATCGATTTATCGCATCTAGTCTTAGATCGATCCCCCCCCCCGCCAGTGTAGATCAGGCTAAGGAGCCTCTCTCTCCCCATTCATTGTAGAGGGAGCCTACGTACCTAACCCAGGCTCTGTGGATTGTTGTTCCTGTGATCTTCCAGGCACCTAAAAGTTAGGAATTGCAATGCTGAGCACTGCAGTGCTTAAGTCCATTTATGGATCCAGGCAGTGGCAGAGCCAGGTGGAAAAAACAGGGGGAGCGGAGATAAAAAAAGGCACCACCCCCTGGTACTCACCTGGTGGCACTCCGGGTCTTCAGCAGCACTTCTCGCTCCAGAGCCAGTGAAGGACCCGACACCGAAGTGCTACTGAAGACCCTGAGCACTGCTGGGTGAGTACCAGGGGGTAGTGTCTTTTTTTATCTCTGCTCCCCCTGACCCGCTGCTGAAGACCTGGAGCGCCGCCGGGTGAGTAAAAATTTAAAAGGTGCCAAAGAATTAAAAAGGCGCCACTTCTGCTCCATGGGGAAGCGGCCGCTGCCCCGCTCCCCCGCTCCCCCGCTAGCTACGCTACTAGATCCAGGCCTAACTGTCTGGGGTTTCTCAAGAGACTCATTTTATCATCTGTCAGCTTTTATTTTTGGACACACTATATATTAAGGATTCATTTATTAATGATTTATAAAGGATTAATAAACAAATAGGTTCATAAGTACATCTGTGGAAGTTGTAAGCAACATGTTGACCTGCTCTATAACAATCAACCGTTTCTCAAAACATCTGTTAATCATTTATCAAACCTTTATAAATGGAACATTAATATAAACTGTGTCCAAATTTCCCTTATTTCTCAGTGCTGATGGAACTTTACTTGAGGCATATATAGTTGCGTGACATTCTGGGATATATCACACTATTATAGCCTGTACTCATCTAAATCCATTAAACATCTGATCAAATTATATAGGAATTCCACACACAAAACATTATGAAGTTTTCAAATTCAAGAACTCAGACATCTGATCTTAGCGTTCCCCTCTTCCTGCCATCTGGTTCCCAGTCTTGCCTCCCTCAGCTCTGTCCCAGTTTCATTGTCCAACCAGACCCAGCTTTCCCTTCACCCTACCACCCACTTCCAGACTTACCACCCAGGTCTCAGGATCCCCATCCGCTCCCCACTCAGCTCCCAGTACTAGTCTCCCCTCCCATTCTACCTGGCTCCCAGTGTCAATCTGCTTACCAGCCAGTACCAGTCTCACCAATCTACTATTTTTCCTCCCTCTGATCCATTTCTCCCCTCCTCTGAATTCAAATCAGACAACTTCCTCCTTCCTGATACCTCAGTGCCAGCAGGGGATCATGGGCAGCACAAGAGAGACAGGCTTCCTACTCTTAGTTCCAGTTTCTGGCCTCACACTGCCTGCAGAAGGTCAGCCAGCTATTACAGGGAAAGTCTGGTGTGATAGAGTAGAGAAACCCCACATCAGCAGAGAAGGGGTTAAAGAGAGTCTATGGGCCCAGTCAGTCTATGGGCCTGCTATACCTGCTTTCAATGCCAGGCCTGATGGGGAAGAAAAGGGGAGAACTGGACTCATTTCAGGGCCAGCTGGCTGCTGGGAGAGGGGCTGTGATAGGATTGGAGCTGTTGAACTAGGGCTCCGTAAGCTGCTGGCTGTCTGAGGCTTTAGCTGACAGGCTAGGCAGGCTGGCAGAATGAGGTAGAAGAGAAAACAGACGAAACTGAGCCCAGATTAGACAGACAATGAGGATAGGGAAAGCATTGAAGAAGACTGGATGCAAACAAAGAAAAAGAAAAAAAGGGTAGATTCTCTGAAACCAGAAGGACCAGCAAACAGGATGGTAAGAAAGGGAAATGGGTAAAAATTACATAGTAGTAAAATCCTTAGGTAAGGACATAACAGTAGGGGATATCAACCCCCTGGAGATTGAAGAGTGAATCAAAAAAAGTGCTGGATATATAGTAAGAGCTAAGCTTCGGAGGGGTAGCCATATTAGTCTGGATCTGTAAAAGCAGCAAAGAATCCCGTGGCACCTTATAGACTAACAGATGTATTGGAGCATAAGCTTTCATGGGTGAATACCTACTTCATTGGATGCATGTAGTGGAAATTTCCAGAGGCAGGTATAAATATGCAAGCAAGAATTAGGCTAGGGATAACGAGGTTAGTTCAATCAGGGAGGATGAGGCCATCTTCTAGCAGTTGAGGTGTGAACAGCAAGGGAGGAGAAACTGCTTTTGTAGTTGGCTAGCAATTCAGTCTTTGTTTAATCCTGAGCTGATAGTGTCAAATTTGCAAATGAACTGAAGCTCAGCCGTTTCTCTTTGAAGTCTGGTCCTGAAGTTTTTTTGCTGCAGGATGGCTACCTTTAAATTGGCTATTGTGTGTCCAGCGAGATTGAAGTGTTCTCCTACAGGTTTTGTATATTGCTGTTCACACCTCAACTGCTAGAAGAGGGCCTCATCCTCCCTGATTGAACTAACCTCGTTATCCCTAGCCTGATTCTTGCTTGCATATTTATACCTGCCTCTGGAAATTTCCACTACATGTATCCGACGAAGTGGGTATTCACCCATGAAAACCCATAAAGAAGATAACAATACATCTGTTAGTCTATAAAGTGCCACAGGACTCTTTGCCACCAGTAAGAACTAAAACACTACAGGGCAGAAAAACACAAAGAAGCACAAAGAACAAGTATGGAACAAGTATGGAAGCTCCTTAAGAGAAAGGTGCTAGGTAAAATAAAAATAAGCTGTTAGCTACCCAAATTCCTCACAGAAACAAGAGGGGTAGCAGATGATGTGCCTAGACTTGGGAATAGCTTCTAGCATCGTAGTAAGTGAATGCAGCTGAGAAATTTACAGAGAGAAAAGAATGGATAGTGACCACTTCCCAACATTAATTACATATCAAGGAAAAGTAAATACTGAATACAAGGATAATATCTATTTGGAATCTCAAAAAATTGGAAATGCTTTAAAAACAAAGAGTGAGGAATAAGTGAATAAGCAGCATATAAAGGAAGATATTGAGGAATTCTGTAGTAATGTTACTAAAGGAATCAAAGACAGCCAGCCTAGCTAGTCCTAGGATACAAATGCTACTTAAAGATAGGAAAAGTGTACCATGGCAGAACAAGGAATGTGAAATGGTATTAGGCACAGAAATAAAGCAGCAAAAACCAAAATCCTTAAATAGTGAGGACTCAATGAAATATAAAAAGAGTAAGGCAGTTGCACAAAGGGCTATAAAAAGGGCAAAAAGAGAAAGCTGGAGAACATACTGCAGAAAAGTAAATAATGATACCAATATTAGTAGAGGTATATAAACAAATTAGGACAATGAATGGAATAAAGAGTAAGAGCCACTTAATACTAAGCCTTGCAGTTGTAGAGCATGGAATACTAAGCTCCAACAAAGAAAAAGTGGAAATTCTGGCCACCATGTTTCAAAAAGTCAGTAATGACAAGGATCAGAGGATAGAAATTAGGGAGAGTTAAAGAACATTCATTAAGTATAATTATGAAGTGATGAAGAAGTGGGGAGGATGTGGATGTTATTTTAAATTTACACTTTTGTATAAGAAAACTCCCCCTCTCCCCAAAAATGAGCAAAATCACTAAATTAGGTAAAGCTAAAATAAGCTTTGAAATGCTTAAACACCTAAGTGAAGGAAGCTTGAGGGTGATACTAAAATAATATAACAACATATGGCTAAAAGGTGAAATAGCAAAGGACTGCAAATATAATTATTGTCCTAGTGAGGAAGTCGGTTAAGTCACACTGAAGACCTGAGGCATACAGACCAATTCCCATCACAGCAGGTTTAGGTACAGCCCTGGAAAGAAAGGTAACAGAATTATAGAAAGAAACAGGTTCATAGATGGAATGCAAAGTGGGTTCAGAAGAGGTAGGACTGAAGTGTGCTTGATTGCTTTGTAAGGATAAAGCCAGAAGCACAAAAAAGCACGAGAACCAAAATATTAATGACAGTAACATTCCTGGACATAGAAAAGCCTACAATGTGTTATGGAGCGAGGGACTACTTCATAGAGTGCACTGCATGGGTATTATAGGAACAATGTGTAGACGTTCCTATAGGGGTAGGGGACTTAAGCCAAAGAATTATACAAGTTTGAATAGGGAAAGCTTTTTCCAGCATACATTCAATTGCAAATGGAACTCCACATAGGGAATGTAGTTAGCTCAACCCTCATCATGATAAATGACCTCCCTAAGGAGATGAGGAAAGCAACAGGGATCGCATTATTTGCTGATGACCCTGCCATATGGATCAAAAGCAAAAACCTTTAAAGTGCTACCAAAAGAATCAATGATGCAATTAAGAGAAGTGCAGAATGGGGAAACAGGTGGGGCTTCAAATTCTCCATAAACAAAACTAAGAGAATGATCCCTTCACAACAAGAAAAAACATCCCAAAAGATGTAAAGTTATAGTGGTATGACCAACAGATAAATAGAGTGAAAACTTACAATTCCCAGGTGTGGTATTTGATAACAAGCTCACTTTGAGGGACCACATTGAAAATGTTATAAATAAGTGCAAAGGTATAATTAACTTACTTAAAAGTATTTCTGGAACTTCCTGGGAAGCAGATAAGAGAATGATGGTAATACTATATAGAGTGCTAATTAAACAATTATTGAGTATGGATGCTGTCAAGATTCTTTCCCAACTCTGAACTCTAGGGTACAGATGTGGGGACCTGCATGAAAACCCCCCTAAGCTTATTTTTACCAGCTTAGGTTAAAACTTCCCCAAGGTACAAACTATTTTACCTTTTGCCCTTGGACTTTATTGCTGCCACCACCAAGCGTCTAACAAATATATAACAGGGAAAGAGCCTGCTTGGAAACTTTCCCCCCAAAATCCTCCCCAAACCATACACCCCCTTTCCTGGGGAAAAATCCTCACCAATTTGCATCGGTGAATACAGACCCAAACCCTTGGATCTTAAGAACAATGAAAAAGCAATCAGGTTCTTAAAAGAAGAATTTTAATTGAAAAAAAAAGTAAAAGAATCACCTCTGTAAAATCAGGATGGTAAATACCTTACAGGGTAATCAGATTCAAAACACAGAAAATCCCTCTAGGCAAACCTTAAGTTACAAAAAGACACAAAAACAGGAATATCCATTCTATTCAGCACAGCTTATTTTATCAGCCATTTAAACAAAACAGAATCTAATGTATATCTAGCTAGATTACTAACTAAGTTCTAAGACTCCATTCCTTTTCTGTTCCCAGGAAAAGCATCACACAGACAGAGAGAACCTTTGTTTCTCCCCCTCCCCTCCAGCTTTGAAAGTATCTTGTCTCCTCATTGGTCTTTTTGGTCAGGTGCCAGCGAGGTTATCCTAGCTTCTTAACCCTTTAGAGGTGAAAGGGTTTTTCCTCTGGCCAGGAGGGATTTTAAAGGTGTTCACCCTTCCATTTATATTTATGACAGATGCCAAGCCTTTGGGTCAGCAATGAACACAAATCTTAGTAAACTAGACAATATCCAAGCACAGGCATTGTGTCACATGTGGTATCTTCATTACTATGCATCTGTGTGTACTATAGATACTAGCCAGTGAAATGCCTGTCACTCCTAGAATGAAGCTCCTAGACTTAATTTTTTGGGCCAAAGTACTAGGTAATAACGACGATGACAACACAAATTAATGATTGTTGGGAATTAAGTGGAGGCTGGGTAGGACAAAACCTCAAAATTTCCATGTAAGTAGTGTCTGGAACTGGATAAAAGATCTTAATGAAAATAAAGGATTGAAAGAGACCAAGATCTATAGCTATGGTAAAATACTCTATCCCTGGAAAACCTCTGAGATAGACATGGAATTATATAATGAAATGAATCAGAGAGGAATGATAAATATACAAGATACAGCAAATCAATATATTTGTGATAAATGGTGACATTACTTCCAGATATGTGCAGACAGTTCCAAAGAGAAAGGAACAGGGAGAGAGTGAACAGCTTTTTGTATGCCCTCACTTGGACTCAAGGAAGCCATAAGGCTACTAACTTTGTATCCCTCTTTATGGCTGAGCTAAAAGGGACGATACTAGCACTAACTTGGGTTTTAGATGTGTGGCCAGCTGCTGTGGCCATCCTGTCTGATTCCTTATCAGGGCAGAAGGCCTTACAGTGATAAGTCAGACAGCAGAAATGAAATGAAATATTACTGCTAACAACCAAACTGGTACAACTGGATATAACCATAGAAATAGCATGTATCCTGGCACATGTAGGGATTGCAGGCAACGAATTGGTGGACAAATAGGCAAAAAGTGCTATTAAATATGAACAAATCAACCAAGGAATCCCCTTAAACAAACTGGAATTTAAACACTTAATCAAAAATGAGCTAAGGAGGGAATGGCAAGAACTGTGGGCAAACGAAATGAAGGGGAAAGAATGTCAAGAGATATGCTGAACAGGGCATTGTGTATTTAATAGCAATTTATTTCTAATTAGCAAGCAAAAAGACGGGTTATGTGTAAGGTCCAGAAAATGAAAGATCATATTCTTTGGGACTGTAAAGACTGTACCGGTGAGAGGAGGTGTTTATATAGAAAACTCACAGTCCAGGCACACGTGGGAGCTGTAATGGGATAGAGCATGCTCAGTTGGTTTGCAGAGATGGTGCATGCACAGAGTGGTCAGCATTAGGAGCTGTGAGGGGATGCAGCATAGTCAGTGAAGATAGAATCTTCAGAGCTTTTACTGATAAAATCATAGAAGGCTCTACTGAGGCTGGGAAAATTGTGATTTTCAAAGGCTTTTGACTTGGCAAGTTTAAGTGGATTTTCATAGGCATGGAAAAAGGCACATCTTTAATATAAAGGCCAATTTCCCTGGCCAATTTGAAGTCCCTTCTCCAAAACACATGGACATTAGAGCATTTCAAATAAAAGGTCTTACATTTTTCAATATGGTCAAAACAATGTATTTCCCCCTCGTTTTATTCTTGGCTGCAGCTGAACAGTTTTGGCTGAATTTTTCCAAATAAAATTCAGCCTGAGACAGACATCCAGTTTGGAAAATTGCAGTCCAATGGTTAAAGTTTGGCAAAGTTATAAACAATTAAAAACCGGGTCTTATAATTGGAAATATTAGGTGTAATCTAAATAGGTTATTCTACCAGCTCCCTCCTGTACTGTGCTGCTTATTCTGCAGTCAAGTTACTTGCCCGTTTGATCATCTGCATTTGCAGACATCTTTTCAACCCAAGCACACCTGGGACTTCCTGTTGCCCTATTTTGCTAAACTCTGCTGAGTGGTATCTGTCCTTACAGGGGCGTGCCCATATGCCTTTGCCACATGGACTCATTTTGGTCCTTGCTATATGAAGAAAGCTTAGTCTTCAGGGTTAGCATTGGGTGATCACAACCTTTTTGTATAAGCTGCATCAAGCAGTCTGAGGACTCAGGAAGATGCTGCTGCATTTTTTTTTAAACACTTGATCCACATTTGGAAAGTTCATTTTGTAACATGGATGGTTAAAATGAAACTTTTTTAAAATAACAGCTTAAATTTTTGAGAGCCACCTGGAGGTTCAACATGGTTTCTGTGATGAATGCTGCATTGACTGAATTGTAGAGTACACTGGACTTTGACTATACTTTCATGTTAAATCATTTACTTTTACTTATAAACAGTCTACATATAGTTTACTGATGTAATTTAGGAAGTGAAAACTAAAATTATAAAGGATCTGGCTATCTTCACCACTGAATTGGTCTCAGAGGGCATTACCGAACAAAACATATTCTCTTACCCAGCATGTGCATCTTTTGCCAAACAGCCATTTAATTCTTTCACCAGTTAGTTTCAAGTCTATACGATGGGTACTGTTGACGGTGACAAAAATCAGTTAACCGGAGCACTTTTTATTGCCTTTAGGGAAAAATATTCGGATTATTTTCCACATGGCTCAACATGAAATGTCAATCAGTGAAACACTATATCTTTAAGTTACTTTAATCACAATTGTTACCTCACATTAAATGCTTTCAAGATATTTCAGTGGCTAACTCCGTTAATTCTGGATTCCAGCAGGTGTCTCAGTGAAAACAAGTATCTACATTTTCCCATAGCAAATTAACATCAGGCTTCAAAAAGCACATTTAAAAATGATGATTTCATACAATATGCTACTCGCTCAAGAGGTGTGTTTGAGTCAAAGCTTCACTCATCTGCAGTTTCCTAAATTAACAGCCTCCGTTCTAAACATTGCCAAGGATGCTTAAGGTTAATGTATATTTATCTGTTTTCTCTGTTTTCTTTGCACGTGTGTGTTATCAGTGGAGTGGAATGCCAAAAATAAAATTTTTCAATTTTTTGGGCATATCAAAAGTTTAAAATAATTTGATGGAATAAAACATTTTAACCAACCTGAAACAAAACATTTAATTTAGATTGAGCATTTTTTAATGTTTACATTTTTTTGAAAAACTTCAAAACAAAAATTTTAAGTAAAAAAAATCTCAAAAACACTGAAACAGAACTTTTAATTTTTTTTCAGATTTTTTTGACCTAAATAATTTGACAAATTTGATGCGAATTCACAAAAAGTTTTGGTGTCACCAAATCTGCATTTTTGTCAGTGAAAAAGTTATGACTGAAAAATTTTGGTTAGATCTAATTGCACAGTCTGTCCTACCACTTCCAGCCAGATCAGATAGAACAGTTTGCAATTGTTACACACACAATCCCAAGATTCAGTTTTTCAAGGGCAACATTGTTTATTCTGGGTTTCAGGCATTTTGCATTAGGACCTTCTTGCAGAAGGAAACTGCCCCAGATTGCAGCACATTCTCACAGCACATTATCTGAACACTCTAGCCCCTGCAGTAGCTCACATTCTGTTCCCTGGCCCAACTGTTAAAGGGGCAGCTCCTATTTCTTTTATATGATTGATATCACTATTAACAAAAATTTATACAATAATAAATATTCCAAATTACTGAACACAAACAATATAAATCTATTCCTAAAGCATCTATTCCAGGGATCTCACACAAATATAACTTTGTCCTCCTTTCTCTTCTAGCTGCTTCTATAGGCCCTAAGTGAAATGCTGCAACCTGGTTCACCTCCAGTACACAGGAGCATGAAAGTTTCACTACCATCTTTGGAGGCTTATGCTACCTTGTCTCTAGCAAGCACATCCAAAAAATGTTCATCTCAGTAAGTCCTGCCTCTCCCCTCCCCCGCCTCCTTTACATTACGGCAATGAGAACTGTGGAAATGTATTCAGTCACTCAAGTCAGGTTCAGAATCCAATGATACTTGAGGGCAGAATTTAGCCCCAGTTCTGCACAGTGCTTAAGCATGTGCCTAACTTTAAGAATGTGAGCAATGAACTTGATGAATCAGGGCCTTAGTGCTTGGTGTGCAGAAGACCTATTAGACTTAGATTCTGCAAAGCTATTATTTTGTAACATTGAGTACTTAAGTGATTATAGAACAAAGGAAGTAAATTAGTCTGTGTTTTCACATATCAAGAGAGTACTGACTGGATAGGATATGGAAAATATTAAATATGCTACTTTACAAACTAATAAAGATCAGCAACAGAGGAAAAGATTCTGCAAAGCTATTATTTTGTAACATTGAGTACTTAAGTGATTATAGAACAAAGGAAGTAAATTAGTCTGTGTTTTCACATATCAAGAGAGTACTGACTGGATAGGATATGGAAAATATTAAATATGCTACTTTACAAACTAATAAAGATCAGCAACAGAGGAAAAGTGTTTCTATCAATCTCCCCATAGCATTAGTTATACCCCCCAAAAAGGTTCTTTAAATTAGTGAGACTGCACCTTAACGTTATTTAGGAAATTGTCATTGTTAGATTCAAATGAATTATTTAGAGTACTTGGGCTGGATTCACCAGCATACTCAGGCTGTTTTGTACCGGTCCAGTGATGCAAAGCAACTGTAAAGCTGGGTTTACAGCTGTTTGGCATCACCACAGCATTAAAAAGCAGATGGCATCAGCAGTATATCAGTGATTCTGGTCCTTTATCCTTTTTGTAGGCCAAGACTATTTTGCAGCAATACTATCTTGTAGTGACGCAAGAGTGTCACGGTTATTTTCTGCAGGTTATAATGTACATTGTCCAAATATCTTTTAACAGAAATTTGTTACAAAATGTTGGGGGAAGATCCTGCCAGAACTTATTAAAATTCACATGATGAATGTGTGAAACTTTTATAGATATTGGATTATAGTCTGTGCCATTATCCGGAGTTTGCAATGACCTCCTTTAATTCAGACTACTTTTTGTCTTTCAGAATTCTGAAGAAAAAACAGTTGCAAGGGTAACAAAAGGGAAAGTTTTTAGTAGCAATTGTGGCAGCTATCAGTAAGTATCAGAGGAGTGTAATTACAGTAATCAAATGAGAGAAAGTCATTCATGCCGTTAGTAAAATAATACACAGCCTGATATTTGAATAACCGAGGAAATCGTGATCGTTCCCCTCTATTCGACACTGGTGAGGCCTCATCTGGAGTACTGTGTCCAGTTTTGGGCCCCACACTACAGGAAGGATGTGGATAAATTGGAAAGAGTACAACGAAGGGCAACAAAAATGATTAGGGGTCTAGAGCACATGACTTATGAGGAGAGGCTGAGGGAGCTGGGATTGTTTAGTCTGCAGAAGAGAAGAATGAGGGGGGATTTGATAGCTGCTTTCAACTACCTGAAAGGGGGTTTCAAAGAGGATGGCTCTAGACTGTTCTCAATGGTAGCAGATGACAGAACGAGGAGTAATGGTCTCAAGTTGCAATGGGGGAGGTTTAGATTGGATATTAGGAAAAACTTTTTCACTAAGAGGGTGGTGAAACACTGGAATGCGTTACCTAGGGAGGTGGTAGAATCTCCTTCCTTAGAGGTTTTTAAGGTCAGGCTCGACAAAGCCCTGGCTGGGATGATTTAACTGGGACTTGGTCCTGCTTTGAGCAGGGGGTTGGACTAGATGACCTTCTGGGGTCCCTTCCAACCCTGATATTCTATGATTCTATGATTCTATGAAAAGGAATGTAATTATTTCAACACTCTTAAGCACAGAAAATAGTACCTTGAAATAACATGCTAACTATGTCATTACATGCCTGTAGTAAGTGGCAATATGCCATAATAAAACATTTAATATACTACTGCATGAGTTCTACAAGCAGTTGGAGACAACCAACCAGAAATATACAGCTGCCCACAAAGCCAATAAAAGTTACGCTAACTGAATCAAGATCCTCTGCCTGAGAAAGAATGATGAAGAGTATCTACTCAAACATGTTGACATTAACAAGCAGCCTCTGTTACACTTTTAATCATTTGTTTCATCATTGGATTCTGGTATTCTAGTAAAGGCTCATGGCATGTGTTTTCTTGGAATGCTGTTGCCCAGAGGTAACATGACGGATTTTTCTATCTGATCTGGGCGTTTTTTTCTCTATAATAGCTTATTGTATGCTGCACTGATGGTAGTCGATATATTGTCATTGCTTGGCCCAAAACATGCTTGGCCTGTGAACATGTTCAGGACACTTTACACAATAAATGTCAGTAGTTAAGCTAGTGCACCAGCACACAGAAAACTTGGGGTATGTCTACACAGCAACCAGACACCAGCTGACTTGGGCTTACAGGGCTCGGACTAAGGGGCTGTTTAATTGTGGTGTAGATGTTTGGGCTCTGGCTGGAGCCAGAGCTCTTGGATCCTCCCATTTCACAGAGTCCTAGAGCCTGGCCTCCAGCCAAGCCCAAACATCTACATTGCAATTAAACAGCCCCTTAGCCTGAGGCCTGTGACCCCAAGTTAGCTGGCAAGGGCCAGCCTCAGGTTTTTTGCAGTGTAGACATACCCTTATTCAAGTGAGCCAGAGGCCAAAGTTTTCCCATCATACCCATTTGTAGCTAATTGTGAAATGCTGTTGAAGCTTCAGATGAACTGTAGTGTGTAAAAGGATATTATTTGTTATCAGTGTTTATCTGGGGCCAAAAATGCGTTAAGGACTTTTCAGAAAAAAGATAACAAGGTCTGTTCTGCCAGGGGTTTATAATTTAAATGCAAGAGTTTATATGGATTACAGACTAAATAAAAGGAATGCACAGAGTCGTGGGGCAGTATCCTAAAATTAAGGTTCCATTTTGGTCCTTGGAACTAAGCCAATTTACACAAGTTAAGGATCTGCCTGTCACCAGGGCTGCCTCTGCACCCCTACTCCAAGCATGCATTGCCACACCCAGTCTCAGTCAAAGACATGTCTTCTTTTATAACAAAAGGTTAACAAACAAACAGAACACAGTCTTAAATCCATAACTGGCCCCCCAGGCTTCAGGGCCACCTCTCCCAGGGGTCTCTGACTCTCAAGCACCTGGCAGCTTCCTTGCCTCTTCCAGGTCTGCTCTCCTCTCAGAGTACAGGGGTGTTTCCTTGAGTCCCATGGACCCACCACAGGAGTTAGGTCCACTCCAGCATGGCCTCTGCTGCCCAGGACTCAGCCTCTCTCAATCCTTCCTCCTCCCTATCTGCAAACCAACAGCTCTTTACAGGCCCAGGTGTAACCCAGCCCCGTTTAATTAGCTGGATTAGGCTCACCTGCTCCACCCCATGAGTGCTAGGGTCAGTCTATCCACAGAGATCAGCTACCCTGTGACACTGCCCCAAGTGTAGATGAAATCAGGACATTCTTCATTTGGGAGCTCATGCCTGTTCATTGATAGATTAGTCTTATTTAAAAAAAAACCAGACGTTTTGTTGATTTCACAGTACAAAATCAAAATCACACACAGCTTCAGTTCTAAGTGACCCATTATGTGGGTGTTTGGATCTTAAAGATTCGTCAGTCTTAATAGCATCAGGGAGGAAATAGCCCACTTGATTCTTAATTTCAAAACTGGAATTCATTTTTCTTCCAATATCCTTGCATCAAGAGATAAAATCCATGTTTATGTAATGTGTCAGATAATGTTGTTCTTTCCTGTAGTTTCTACCAGTTTGCCTGGTACTGAAGGTAGGCTCACTGGCCTGTAGTAACCAGCTTTGCCTCTGGAGCCCTTTTTAAAAATCAATGTTACATTAGCTACCATCCAGTCATCTGGTACAGAGGCTGATTTCAGCGATAAGTTATACACTACAGTTAGTAATTTTGTAATTCCATTCAGACATCTATTACTAGTTTATTAACCCTTTATAAACTATTTAAAAATGAAATCTTAATATTAGATGTGACCAACATCACATCTAAAGTCTGTGTAAAGAAGAGAAGGGAAGAGAGTCTTTCACATTGGTACAATGTGAAAATTGGTACACTCTATATTGCATCCAGCAACATTTCCAATTGTTCACAAAATAGTCTCTATTTCCAGGCATCCACAAGTTGGAGGGAGTAGGAATAGTGGCCAACATCTCAAATTATACAGATCTCTGTACAGGCACCTTCTGAAGATTGGTTCAACGTTCATATAAGCAACCTTCAATTCTGTCAATTCCCAGAGATACTGAGCACCCACAGCACCACTAAATATTTTTTCCTATCCAGAGGCTAAAGTCAGTGGAAGCTGCAGATGATCAGGCTGACTGAAAGTCAGACCATTTACTTAGCTGCCTAAATATGAATCTTTCATCTAGAATTCTAGACATCCAAGTATGAACACTTTGTCTTGGATTTCTAGGATGGGGGGTGCTTAGAATCATAGGACTCGAGAGGTCATCTAGTCCAGTCCCCTGCACTCATGGCAGGACTATGTATTATTTAGACTACACCGATAGGTGTTTGTCTAACCTGCTTTTAAAAATCTCTAATGAGACTTCTAGGCAATTTGTTCCAGTGCTTAACTACCCTGACAGTTAGGAAGCTTTTAGTAATGTCCAACCTAAACTGCCTTTGCTGCAATTTAAGCCCATTGCTTCTTGTCCTGTCCTCCAACGTTAACAACAACAATTTTTCTCCCTCCTCCTTGTAACAGCCTTTTATGTACTTGAAAACTGTTATCACATCACCCCTCGGTGTTCTCTTGTCCAGACTAAACAAACCCAGTTTTTTTCACTCTTCCCTCATAGGTCATGTGTTTTAGATCTTTAATCATTGTTGTTGCTTTTCTCCGGACTTTTTCCAATTTGTCGACATCTTTCCTGAAATGTGGCACCCAGAACTAGACACAATACTCCAGTTGAGGCCCAATCAGCACAGAATGGAGCAGAAGAATTATTTCTTGTGTCTTGCTTACAACACTCCTGCTAATACATCCCAGAATAATGTTTGCTTTTTTAGAATAGTGTTACACTGTTCTCACGTATTTAGCTTGTAATCTACTATGACCCCCAGATCCCTTTCTGCAGTACTCCATTTCCCATTTTGTATGTGTGTAACTGATTGTTCATTCCTTAGTGGAGTACTTTGCATTTGTCCTTATTGAATTTCACCCAATTTACTTTAGACCATTTCTCCAGTTTGCCCAGATCATTTTGAATTTTAATACTATCCTTCAAAGCCCTTGCAACCCCTCCTAGCTTGGTATCGTCTGCAAATTTTATAAGTCTACCCTTGATGCCATTATTAAATCATTGATGAAGATATTGAATAGGACTGGACCCAGAACGGATCCCTGAGATACCCCACTCAATATGCCCTTCCAGCTTGACTGTGAACCACTGATAACTACTCTCTGGGAATGGTTTTCCAACCAGTTATGCACCTACTGTACAGTAGTTCCATCTAGAATTGAAAAGCTTGGAAGGTGAGAATCCATCTGGCCTTAAAAATGAGTCTAGAAGTAGATTTTTCTGAGAATCACAGTGAGACCCTCACCCCTGCTGTAGTCCTGGGGGTGGAACTGTGTAAAGGGATTCTGAGGGTACATCTACATGAGGGTAAAAACTTTGCGGCATGGCTGTGGCTGGATGAGGTCAGCTGACTCGGGCTCATGGGGATTCAGGTTGCTGGGCTAAAAATTGCTGTATAGATGTTTGGGCTCAGGCTGGAGCCTGAGCTTAGGGACCCTTCCCCCTCGCAGTGTTCCAGAGCTGAGGCTGGAGCCTAAGCCCAAAGGTCCACACAGGAATTTTTTCAGCCCTGAAAAAGACCTGAGCCCCATGAACCTGAGTCAGCTGAAGTGGGCCAGCCACATTTTTTTATCCACATGTAGGCATATGCGAAGAGCCCTGCTTCCAGCATGGTAAGATTCCCCCACTGCAGAAACTGAGCTAGACAGTGTCAGCCTGTCCTTCAAGGACCTCTCTGTGCAACACCTGGCATAAAAGGTGTTCTGGGATCGTGGCTATGGCTGGAAATGGTTGGGAGCAGGTGCGGGAAGATTGTAGCATGCAGTGCTGTGGAGATTCTGGGCAGTGATACAGTCCATAGGGGAGCTCAGGAAAGCAGTGACCAGTCCAGCACTCAGAGCAGTCTAAGATCAGGAAGGAGCAAGTGTGTTTTAAAGTCACCTTTGCTTTACCCCGGACTGTGTGATCTGTGCTGAGCCTCTATGATGCACAGCACAACATCTCACCTTAGGTGTCTTGAGAATAGTCAGAAATCAATATGGCAAAGATTTGGTAATGGGCAATGGATCCTCTTACTTGCCAGTGACCATTTCAGATCCCATACAGAGCTGGTGAAGATCATTTGAAATCTGGGTCAGCGAAAGGATGCTATATAACACTGACCTGACTGAGGTTTGTTACTTTAGGTTATGATGTTGTAACACTCAATAAATTGGCTTGGGTAAAGTTTCCTCGCTAATTAACCTGGCTTCTAATTTTGCATTTTCAGTCAATTGCAGGAATCATCTGTTGCAGCCAAGAATGATAGAAGTTCCATACCTAATCTATGGGCACAGTCAGATATATTCCTTGCTATATCCTAATTCAAAAGAGCAACTAGGAGAGGAAAACTTTAGAGACAATGAGCTCTCCTTATCCCCAGAAAATGTTTTATTCCCCTTCTAATAATGTTCCCATATTTTTTTCTTGCATTCCTTTGTTATTATATGAAAAATTCACAGTATTGTAAAAAAAACCCCAGGAGTACTTGTGGCACCTTAGAGACAAACAAATTTATTAGAGCATAAGCTTTTGTGGACTACAGCCCACTTCATCGGATGCATAGAATGGAACATATAATAAGAAGATATATATACACACATACAGAGAAGTTGCCATACAAATGAAAAGAGGCTAATTCATTAAGATGAGCTATTATCTGCAGGAAAAAAAACTTTTGTAGTGATAATCAAGATGGCCCATTTAGACAGTTGAGAAGAAGGTGTGAGTATACTTAACATGGGGAAATAGATTCAATATGTAGCCCACGAAAGCTTATGTTCTAATAAATTTTTTAGTCTCTAAGGTGCCACAAGTACTCCTGTTCTTTTTGTGGATACAGACTAACACGGCTGCTACTCTGAAACCTGACAGTATTGTCAGTATAGCAGATTGACAACACCAAGTGCTTAAAAATCATGAGTCACTCCAAAAAAATCATGACTGCCTAAAAAAAGATTTTACATTTTTTGGGATGGGAGGGAGGGAGCGATGTTCTTTTAGTTGCCTTGATTTATGAGCCTTTTCAAGTCACATTTTCTGGCTTTTCTCTGCAACTATGATGACTAGAAACTTTGTCTTAAGACAAAATATGAGATTTATTTTTACAATCACATGATTCCAGAAGCTGGGGTTTTAATGAAATACAACAAATATTATGCCTCTCTCAAAAATTGTATTTTTTGAAAATACTCTGATACAAAGTAGGACTCTGCTAATGAAATTTGCTGATAATACAAAAGTTGACTGGAATTGTTAGTACAGAAGAGAATCAGAATGATATACAGGAAGATCTGGATGAGACTGAAGACTAGAGTGACAGAAATGGGATTAAATTCAGTACTGCAAAATGCGAGGTCATACACTTAGGGTCTAATGATCAGAATTTTTTCTGCAAGCTCGGTGCTCATAAATTGGAAGTGACAGAGGAGGAGAGAGACCTGGGTATGTGGGTCAATCACAGGATGACTATGACAGTGTGATGCATCTGTGAAAAAGGCAAATGGGATCCTAGGATGTATTAGATGAGGCATTTCCAGGAGAAATAGAGAGTATTAATGATTTTGTACAAGGCACTGGTAAGAACTCATTTGGAACACTGAGTACAATTTTGGTCACCCTTATTCAATCAGGATTGATTTAAATTGGAACAGGTGCAGAGAAGAGAGCTACAAGGATGATCAGGGGCTGGAGGGCCTATCTGATGAAAGGATACTAGAAGAGCTTGGCTTGTTTAGTCTAGCAAAAAGGAGTCTGAGAGGGGATTCTATTGCTCTCTATAAATACATTAGGGGGTAAATACTAAGAGAAGGTGAAGACCTATTTAAGCTAAAGGACAATGTTAGCAGAAGAACAAATGGATATACATTGGCTTTGAAAAAATTCAGTCTGAAAATTAGAAGGTTTCTAACCATCAGAAGGATAAAATTCTGGAACAGCCTCCCATTAGGAGTTGTGGGGACAAACAACTCAATAAGTTTTAAATGAGCTGGACACATTTATGGATGCTGTCATAAATATAAAGGGAAGGGAAACCACCTTTCTGTATACAGTGCTATAAAATCCCTCCTGGACAAAGGCAAAATTCTTTCACCTGTAAATGGTTAAGAAGCTAAGATGACCTCATTGGCACCTGACCCAAAATGACCAATGCGGGGACAAGATACTTTCAAATCTGGATGAGGGAAAAAGTTTGTCTGTCTGTGTGATACCTTTGCCAGGAACAGATCTGGGGGGGGGGAAGGACATGGCAGCAGCGGAGGTCACCCCGGTGCCCGCCACTGCTGGCGCCCCAGAGGGGGCGATGGCAGGTGGTTCGGCAGCAGTAGCAGAGGTAGAGGCTTGGGGAGGTGACGGAGGGGCAGGCGGGGGAGGGGCAGCCCAACAGGAGAGTGCTGATGACAGAGATGGGTTTCCCCAGGGTAGAGAGGGCGGGTAATAGTGTGGCATTGGGAAGAAAGGGAGGGACCGAGGTCAGGACCAGGCAGACACGCAGGTCCTCTAGCGGCTCAAGGGGGACGAACACGGCCACTACCGCCAGGCCCTTCTCTACTGCATCCTGGGCGGCAGCCTCCGATGGTAGGAAGAAGACGACCTTCCCGTACATTTTGGAGGCCGCCACAATGGCCGGGGGCCCCACCACCCTCGCCAACGCCCACACGAAGGTCTCCACGTGGGGCGAGGCAGGCACCAGGAGGCAACGGACGCCGTGCTTCCTGGTCATGGTGGGAAAGGGGCCCCGGCCGCTATAGATGGTAGTGGAGGTGGTGAACAGGAGATATGATGTAGCGGCAGGCGGGGGGGCTGCCGCCACCTGGGCGTATGCCCTGGGGGCCGGGGGAGGGACACCCGCAGAGCTGGTGGAGGGAACAGCGGGGAGGGACGCCCCAGCTGGTGGTGGGGCTGGGTCATTGGGAGCAGCCCCTGCCATGGAGGGTCTGGTCTTTTTAGCGGGGACCTTCCCCTACTTCTTCCCCGGCCCTTCCTGCCGGCTGGGGGGGCTCTCCCAGAATCTGAGGGGGTGAGAGACGTGGCAGCAGTGGAGGTCACCCAGGTGCCCATCACTACTGGTACCCCAGTGGGGGCAGTGGCAGATGGTTCGGCAGTGGCAGAGGAGGTAGAGACTTGGGGGAGGGTGATGGAAGGGCAGGCGGGGAGGGGTAGTTGGGGCTGCTGGAGGGGCCCCACCCATCTCATCCCCCACCATCATGAGCAGGGAGGGAAGGGGAGACACCAGGAGGAGGGGAGAGGGGAAGCAGGTCGACCACTCCTTCCCGCTAGGCTGCAAACAGGGGAGGAGGGCTCCAAAAGGGATGGGCTGGATGGGGGGGGGGTAATCAGGGGTTAGGGGTCAGTCGCTAACACGGGGTGGAATTCCGGCTCCTCTTGCTGCGCTAGGGGATGGGGGGATACAACAGCACTGGGGGTGCAGTGAAGAGGGTTGAAATTAAAATGGGGAGTTGCACAAGTGCATGGGAGGAGGCATGTGCGCACCGAGCAAGGGGCTCAGCGGACTGGAGTTAGGGCAGAAAAACCAAGGGGCTAGCTTCAGAGGCTGGGGCAGGGCAAACAAACAAAGGCTGCAGAAGGAAATGGGCGGGGCAGACAAAAAAACAGAAGCTAGTAAGGGGGGCTGGGGCATAAGGGGGGGAAAAAGTTGCAAAGGGCAAATGGGGCAGGTTGCAAGGGCAAAGCTGTGAGGTAGGCAATCGGGGGGGCATGTGCGCCCACGTGCGCTTGCACAAGTTAATTTGGGCTGGTTACTGCTTCTGGCCCTCGGGTGGAATCCGGGCGTGGCAAGCCAAGCAAGCAGCTGAGTCCAGAGGCAGGAGCTGAGGCAGGTGGTATACAACCAATGGGGGTGGTGGAGGGGGCAGCGGTAGTGGTAGTAATGGTGGGGGTTGGGGGGACACAGATGGATCGGGGGGCAGCTCCACACCACACTCGCTGTGTCCCTGGAAACACAGTCAAGACCTCCACCATAAGAGCACAGTTTGAAAATTACTCAGTCTTAAGGCCCCCTCCACGGTGGTCTGCAAAGTCTCTAGCTGCTCCCCCACTGGTCTTATTGGGATCCGGGAAGTGGGTGGGCAAAGCCCATCCACTGCTAAAGGATCCCCCCCAGCCTAAAAGGGGGATCCACAGGACCTAGATACCCAAAAAATTCCGGGGAACAACTAATGAAATAACAGGGACAGGAGTGTGGTCAAAGGGTCAAACAAAGGGAACCGGATGGGGACACCGAGCAGAGAACCCTGGACAGCGCCCACTGCTCCTCAAAGGCATCAAGGGAGTCAGAGGACGCTGCCCAGAGGAACTCTGCCTGGATGCGTGAATGGACCGAGGATCGGAAATAGGCCCCACAGTCACAGGAGACTCCATCGGCCAACCTCCTCACATTGGTTTTATAGATGGCCATTTTAGCTAGGGCCAGGAGGAGGTTGACCAGGAGATCCCGTGACTTTGTGGGGCCACGGATAGGGAGTGCATAAATGAGAAGGTGAGGGGAGAAGTACAACCAAAAACGTAATAAAATATTGGTGAGGAGCTGGAATAGGGGCTGCTGCCTGGCACACTCCAGGTAGACATGTGCCAGGGTATCCCTCACGCCGGAAAAGGGGCAGGTGTCTGGGATTGAGGTGAACCGCGCCAAGTACACGCCCGTGCTCATGGCTCTGTGAAGGAGCCACCAACTGACATCCCCGGCGGGCCTTGGAACTAAGGTGGAATATAGGCTGGCCCTCTGGGGCTCCTCACCCTCCAAAGGTGGCAGGAGGTCCCATCATTTTGTATCGGGGCGGGACACAAGGGTGAGGGCGTGAAGGGTGTGGAGCATGAGCGTGTAGAGATGTTTTCTTGGCGCAGTTTGAAAGCAGACCGGCTGCATTTCGTGCCTCCGGCTTCCAGTGAAGGGGTGAAGGGGTCAGTTGGGTCCACGGGGCAGGGGTCCAATTAAAAGGTCCGGCGGGCTGGGGTAGCGGGTAGGTGGGGCGTGCCCTCGTGCAGGACCCGGTCGAGATAAAACTAAGCAGCGGGCGGCAAAGCCACCTTCACCTCCTGAAGTATGCGCCGGGGAGTACAAGGTCTGGAAAGCCCCATGCGCTGAGCGAGCATAAGGGGATCCAGCCAGTCTCCCCGGTCATAGTCCAGGAGGTCTCTGACTCTTGTGACCTCTGCCAGGACCAAACTCTGGTGCACCGAGCGGGACTCCGTCATCTGCACACGGAGCTGAGGGTTGTGTAGCAGGGGCTCCACGAGGAGATCTGCCCCCTCGGTGGCCGCCACATACCTGGTTGTTGAAAAGAATTTCCAGGTCCGGAGGAGGTCCTGGTAGAAGACCTGCAGCCCGGAGAGGTCTCGCAGAAGACCTCTCGGATGGAGATAAAGGAGCTGCCGGTCGTATCGGAGTCCACGGAAGCGGTGCAGGAAGGCATGCGCCAGTATGCTCCACGCCGGACTACCTGCACCATAAAGGAGCCTCTGCAGGGTCTGGAGGCTGAAGACATGGACCTGAGTAAGCAGACATTTTAGGCCCTGCCCTCCCTCTTCCAGAGGTAGATGAAGAACCCCTGCAGGGACCCAGTGCAGTCCTAACCAAAAGAACTCCAGAATCGATGTCCGGAGGTTGGCCAGGAAACCCGGGGCTGGGACCAAGGTGTTGAGCTGGTACCAGAGCGTGGACAGGACTAGTTGATTAAGCACCAGCGCTCTCCCTTGAAGAGAGAGGCACCGGAGTAGTCCTGTCCATTTCCGGAGCCGCTCTATCACCCCACCCTCTAAATTCTGCCAGTTCTCCAGAGGAGAGGGATGCGTGGCAGAAAGGTAAACGCCGAGATTGAGCAGCGGACCCGTGCTCCACCAGATGGCCTGAAGCGCAGGTGGGAGGGAGCTCACCTGCCGCCAGTCCCCTACCGCCAAGCCAGAGCTATTGACCCAGTTGACCCGCGCGGAGGAGGCTGCCGAATAGATGGACTGGCAAGCCTCCACCAACGCCTAGTCGCCCGGGTCCTGGACCACGAGGAGCACGTCATCAGCGTATGCCAACACGACCAGCCGCAGCTCTGGCTCCCGTAGCACCAACCCTATCAACCTCCTTCGGAGGAGACAGACGAAGGGCTCGATCGCCAGAGCATACAGCTGGACCGAGAGGGGGCACCCCTGCCATACTCCTCGCCCGAAGCTGACCGGTTCGGTCAGGGTCCAGTTGAGCCTGACCAAACACTCAGCGGAGGCATACAGCACCCGGAGAAAACCCACAAACTGGGGTCCGAAGCCAAACACCTGCAGAGTGCTCAGGAAATACCCGTGATCCACCCTGTCGAACGCCTTCTCCTGATCTAAGGACACAAGGGCGAACGACAGACCATCCCTACACCCGAGTTCCAAAAGGTCCCGGACCAGATATAAGTTGTTGAAGATGCTGCGGCCCGGAACGGTGTAGGTCTAGTCTGGGTGGACCACGTCTGCCAGCACGGACCCTAGCCGTAGCGAGGTTGCTTTTGCCATGACTTTGTAGTCCGTGCTGAGGAGCGAGACGGGACACCAATTTTGTAAATCGCGGAAGTCCCCCTTCTTCGGCAATAAGGCGAGCATGGCTCACCTGCACGAAAGAGGGAGGACCCCGCTCTGCAAAGACTCGGCCCAGACGGTGACTAGGTCTGGGCCCAGGACGTCCCAGAACACGCGGTAGAACTCCACGGTCAGCCCGTCCATGCCCGGAGTTTTATTGGTGGGCATGCGATGGAGGGCTTCCGAGATCTCGGCCAGAGTGAGAGGCAGCTCTAGCCAGTCTCGGTCGCCCGCGCTGACCCTTGGGAGCTCCTCCCAGAGCACTCTGCAAGCGTTAGGATCGGTTGGATCTGGGGAGAAAAGGCTTGCGTAGAAGGTTCTCGCCCTCCCGCACATCTCCACCGGATCCATGAGGAGGGTGCCATCTTCTGCCAATAGGCAGATGACATGTTTTTTAGCCCCCCTCTTTTTCTCCAGAGCGTAGAAGAAGCAGGAGCCGCGATCCATCTTCTGAAGGAGATGGATGTGGGATTGAACAAAGGCACCCCGGGCCCGATGGTCCTCGAGGGTCCGGAGCCTCTCCCACTTCTCCCGGCACGCTCCGCAGAGGGGTGGATCCTCGGGGCTGGCGGCCAGATGCCTCTCCAGCTCTAAGACCTCCCGTTCCAACTGCTCTATCGCCGCATCCCTCCGTCAGCTGGCGCCCCAGGTGTAGTCACGGCAGAAGAACCGGGCGCACATCTTCCCTAGGTCCCACCACCGCCGTGCCGAGGGAAAGGCACGCTGCTGCCCTCGCCAGGCCAGTCAGAACTCCCAGAAGTATGCCACGAAGCCCACATCCTCCAGCAAGCTGTTGTTAAAATGCCAATAGGCTGGCCCCGGCCTCTCCGTGCAGAGGGAGGCTGTCACGGTGGCTAAATGATGGTCAGAAAATGGGGCCGGCTGGATGCTGGAGGAGTGGGCTCGTGAAAGATGAAAGCATGATAAATAAATGCGGTCTAACCGGCAGTGGCTCGACCGATGGGCCTCCACCTGGACAAAGGTGAACGTGGAAGTGTCATCCGGGTGGTGGTCGCGCCAGACGTCCACCAGGGAGTGGTGTTCGACTATCTCCTGGAGGATGGTGGCGGCGGCCGGGCTCTGCTTGGCCCCCGAGCAGTCCCGCTCCTCAAGGGCGATGTTTAAGTCCCCTCCCAGGACCAGGCACTCCTGAGGATCCAAGGTGCCGAGGAAGGCGGACGCCTGCTGATAGAATTGCAGCCGTTCCGGGCTCACTGCCGGGGCATAGATGTTGACAAGATTGACTACGAGCCCCTCCATGCGGACCCGGAAGTGCAGCAGGCGGCCCGGCACAGCCTCGGCGACCCCCAGCACCTCGGGTTGTAGGTCAGGGGAGAACAGGGTCGCCACTCCAGCCGTACGAACTGTGAGATGGCTAAAGTAGACCCTGTCCCCCCAATCCAGCCGCCTGCTGTCTTCAGCGGTCGGATCTGTATGGGTCTCCTGCAGGAAAATCACAGAGTTCCCCACCTCCCGAAGGAAGGAGAGAACCTGGGACCTGCGGAGACCTATCCTACAGCCGCGGGAAGGTGTTCAATGTTGCGATGGTAAGAGGTGCCATGAGGAGGGATGGGGGGGATCCTCGCTGGCAGGGATGCTCGTGGCTCCTGATGGGCTGCGCAGCAGTCCGTGACCCACCCCGTAGGTGAGTAAGGAGTCACGGAAGAGGCGGACCCTGCCTCCCGGTCCTTTTACCCTCCCTCATGAGGGCCCTTGCGGCCCGGAGGATTTGTTTAAAGTCCCCCCATCACTGGAGAGCAAGCTGTACTTTGTTGCGGGAGCCACGGACGTCTTCTAGAAACTCCCGCAACTCCTCTCGCAGCGCATGGGGGGCTGGTTACGGTCTGGTTACTCCCCGACGGGGCCCTTGGTACAGCCCCATGGCCCACCAAGATGGGCCCACCAAGACGTGGCCCACCAAGACATGGCCCACCAAGGGTGCGGACCCCCAACAGGGCTCCTGATGGGTTGGCCTGAACGCTGGGGCGATAGCGGGCGGCGGAGGGAAGATAGCAGCCCCTGGTGGGTCGGGACGGGTAAACACAAAGGCCGCTCCCTGGGAGTCATTTGTTGGAAAAGGGAAGGAGACAGCCCCAGGGGCAGCAATAACATCTCGGGAGGTGGACTGGATAGGGGCAGGGGCAGGGTTAGAGGTGAGAGTCTGGGCAGGGAGAGGTCTCTCAGTGATGCCGGGCGCAAGCTCTCTGGTGGATTTGGCAGCCACGGGATCAGGAGGTGGACTCTCTTCTGTAGGGCTCTCTCCCAGGAAGGAGGTCAAATGCTTCTCACCAACAAGGGGTGCCCCTGGTGCCTCAGGTTCCGGCCGCGTGGCACTGGCCGTCGCCTCAACAGGCTCGGCAGCTCTCAGCGGGGTGCCCTCTGCAGCCAGGTTGATGGAGTAGTCCAGGGGCAGATGGAAGATGGTAGATGGTCCTCTTCTTCTCCTCCTCGGGGCTTCAGCAGCTCCAGGCAGCAGCAGCAGCTCCAGGAACTCCAGGTGGTGGTCCAGGCAGGCAGAAATGACCCCTCTCAGGCAGTGGTGGTGGTGTCCATAGCAGCAACGGCTGGGATCTCTCATTCTCCCCTTCTGGGGAGTGGGCCAGCAGGCTCCCCCCGCAAGGGGCTGCAGTTGGAGCAGTAGCAGCACCTGAGGGTCCAGCAGCTGGCTAGCAACAGGTAGTAGAGAACCGCGGGGATGGTATCTGGCCCAGACAGGGGAGCAGCTAGAGCCGCAGGGAGAGCCCAGGGCCTAGCAGCAGTATGAGCAGCAGCTCTCTCCCTCTTTCTCCTGCCAGGCTAGAGAGCTACAGGAGCATGATTGAAGAGAGGGCTCTTTGGTCCCAGGTTAAGCAGGTCCCTTTTCCCAGGGTAAGGGAACAGGGAAGGTTCCAGAACAATCAGGAACCTTCTGGAGACAATTAAGACAGGCTGATTAGAACATCTGCAGCCAATCAAGAAGTTGCTAGAATCAATTAAGGCAGGCTAATCAGTGCACCTGGGTTTTAAAAAGGAACTCACTTCAGTTTGTGGTGTGCGTGTGAGGAACTGGGAGCAAGAGGCACTAGGAGCTGAGAGCGAGGACTGAGGTGTACAAGCATTATCAGACACCAGGAGGAAGGTCCTAGGTTGAGGATAAAGAAGGTGTTGGGAGGAGGCCCTGGGGAGGTAGCCCAGGGAGTTGTAGCTGTCGCACAGCTGTTCCAGGAGGCACTCTAGACAGCTGCATTCCACATGGCCCTGGGCTGGAACCCAGAGTAGAGGGCGGGCCTGGGTTCCCCCCAAATCCTCCCAACTCCTGGTCAGACATAGGAGGAGTCAACCTGGACTGTGAATTCAGAAAAACGGCCAAGCTGAGGGCTGCTATGAAGCGCCAAGGTGAGCAAATCCGCCAGTAAGCGCAGGACCCACCAAGGCAG
The DNA here is from genome assembly GCF_009764565.3 of Dermochelys coriacea. Classification (NCBI taxonomy): domain Eukaryota; kingdom Metazoa; phylum Chordata; order Testudines; family Dermochelyidae; genus Dermochelys; species Dermochelys coriacea. Next base: position 32,540,268 of record NC_050069.1, on the reverse strand, counting down.
AGCAGGAACTTTGTCACAATAGTCAATATGCTCCTTTTAGTTGTAAATTCAGGGCTCAGAGAAGGAAAGAGGCAACATGGAGATGATCCAAGGTTCCTTTATACTCTCTGCCATGTGCTTGGAATTTTACTGTCCCAACACAAAGCTCACAACACAGACTGTGGAAAATTATTGGCACAAGGTGGAATCCAGGGTTACATGAGCAAGTCACATGCTCTTACATGGCTTGCTGACTCTCTGGGCAGCCATTGCCCATATGGTGTCCACAGGAAGTCTTGCTGGGTGGTACTGTGTTTTTTCTATGGCCCATTGTTAGAGTGAAGTGTCCTTAATGGGCCATCCAGCTTGAATAGTCCATTCACAATGGCTGGCTAGACTGCATGTAAACTACCTTGTGAGTGTTACTCAAGGAGCAAACACATTTGAAATACAAGTATGTAGTCAATATTCATAACTTAAGATACAGTGATGATACATGGATTTAAACAGGATGATCATATTTAGCAAATCATAACTTTTTCTATTGACACCTTTGCATGACATACTTTGTACAAGATGTGTTGCTAGTGTCTAACAGTGGCAATATTAATGGTATACATGGTCATATTTCAATCATACAGTATAATAGATTTCTTTAAATTAATCTTGTATCAAGAGGTGGAAAAAAGCTATATTGGTATCCAATATCTGTTGCAGTAGGCATCTGAGTTCTTGAAGTTTCATAAAAACATTGTTTACATAAATATTCAATGTTTATGCAAGTGGCATTATTCATCTTTGAGAGGTGGATGTGCTCTGATAAGCAGATGATTCATAACAACCCAAGATGGTTCTTACAAGTCAAGACTAATTTTGTTAGATTAGATGATTGTTAGTGCTTTCTACATGTCTATCGGATGCTGATATTAAAAATTAATTTATTTGCATAATTTTTCATTTTTGGGTCATGCACATAAGTGTAAATAACACATGCACCTAGAGTAAATACACTCTGTGTTTGATATAACATGTTGTCTGAGATTTTACTCTATCTCCCACTATGTTTTTCTCAGCATGAGCTCTATAAGTAATAAACAATTTCTAATTACATTTGGGTAGCTTTATGTAGAGCTCAATGCTTGCAGGCTTGTTACAGAAATACTCCACATTTCTGGGCTCTCAACTCCCCACACTACCCCTTTTAGGTCAGTGGAAGCACTCCTGGAGAGGACACGCACCAATGACTCAAGGAGGGTACTGTGGACATGCACCACTCCAGTAATTACTGTGGTGGCTGTAAGCTGATGTAATATAGGTCAATTTACCTTTCTACTGTAGACACATCCTAAAACATCTTTGAGGGGACAGACACATTATTTTGTTGTCCATGGCATGTACCGGGAGATTATGAATTCTCAACCTACCAATGTTCTGACCAAACATAGGAGCCTTTTCCTGCTATCCCTTCAATGATAACTCAGTCTCCTAAATCAACTTCTAAGGAAAAGGTTTCTAAGCTTTTCAAGCTGTTCTGTCTCTCAGTCTTTCAGGAAAATGAAACTAGTCATATTCCTCTTCATCTCTGTCATGTGTTCTCAAAGGTCTCTGTATCTTAACGGACATGTCTTCCAGGGACCGTGGTTAGACCTTCATGCCCAGCAGCTGGGGAGTGCTTCACACTCTGGGAAACAATGGTCTAAAGAGCTAGTGATGGGCTTGATGCTGAAATTACTGGGTAAAGTTCTTTGGCCTGCGTTATGCAGGAAATCGGACAAGATGATAGTGGTCCCTTCTGGCTTTAATCTATGAAACTAGAAATAAGTAAATAGAAAGTGCATAATACATGTCATACAAAATAAGCAATCATGTAACCTTACTCCATGTCTTCCTCTTTCCCTATGTCATTATGCCTGGCATCATGTCATATCTAAGCTCTTTAAGGGGACCACACCTTCATTCACCATGCATAGTGCTATATGCATCTCTGAGGTTTTATAGAAAAATTAAAACAACAACAATAATCCTGAGAATGGAATATACTCCTATTTTTTTTTGGAGGGATGCCAAATCATTGCAAGCCTGAAGAATTTGTGAAGGCAAGGATTGGGACTGGGCGCATGGAGTGAAAAGGCAGAAGCAGCTTTTCATTGCTGAATCATCTCCCTTTTCTGCCACAGTGGAATTCAGTTCCATACAACAGAGGGAGACATGGTCATTCCGAGAAGGAAGGAAAAATTCAATGCCATCTACGGAAAACTGATGAAAAATTGATTGTAAAATCATGCACAAAATCTTTTGCCATTTTCTATTGGGTTATTTTATACCCTTTAAATGTTGCTTTTTCATGAAGTTCAAACGCAATGGATATTTTCCCCTTTAAAACATTATGGATCTCTTCTCCTTGTTTTATCTCAGTACTTATTGTTGGGATTCCCTCCAAGGCCTTTTTCATTCAGCTTATCGAGAGCACGTTGTCCAGTTCTGGGAGAACATCCAGTTCTCTGGGATCCAAAAACACAGTTTGATTCCAGCTCATCTATCAGGTTAAATTAACAGGCCAGAATGAAGGGATTTAGGTACGGGGTGACACCACAATTCCAAATCATGTCAGACACTACACAATTGATATATATATTTTCCTAGCTACTAACATCTATACTACTTGAATATAATTGGTTTGGACAATGCATGGATCATGTAAGGACCAATCATTGTGCAGATTGTGTTAGGACCAATAGTTTATGTACTGTTTCCACCACACAGCCTATCACACCCTTGTTTACAGATTAACCTTCATTCAAATCAAGCCATATGCAAGTTTACTCATGCCCAGCAAAATCAGTGCCTACATTTATATGGCCCTCATTGCCATAGTATGAGAGTGCCTCATGATCACTAATTAGACTCACAAGACCCCTGTGAGGCAGAGAAATACTATTACCATTATACTGATGGGAAGTGAAGCACAGATATTAAGAGATTTGTTCAAGGTGACACAGAAAGTCTGTGTCTGAGATGGGAAGTAAACTCAGGTATCCCAAATCCCAATCATGTGATCTATTCACTAGACCATTAGTCCTACTCAGTAATGTTTCTTTAAAGCTACACCAAGTGGTCATGTGTCTGACCAGTGGTCTGTTTGTTGACCCATACAAGTCCCAGTCAGCAAGTGGGAATCAAGTGTTTCTACCAACTTAGAATAACAGCTGCAATTAGAGAAGCCACCATCATGACCCACCATAGCCTTGTGTCTCCCCAGAATCACCCTTCTCACAACCTCCCATCAGCCCTACAGTGTTTGTCCATGCAGTATTTTTACATTACAAGAGTTATATTTTTAAGCTTTGTATTTTAACTTTTCTTTGACAGTAATAAGGGAGTTTGCTGTACTTTCTGACTTGCTAGAGCTGACCCACCTTTGCCCCAAACTTCAGAACTGCTCTGACTTATTTAGATGTACAGAAGCTCCCAAGTGCCTGTTCTGCTGGCCAGGATTGCCCCTGCTGTCTCCAACATGCACCTCTCTGCTACCAGCCTGGCTTGAAACTCTCCCTAAATCTGCACCGGGGAATCCTCAACTAGCTTCAAGCTTCCATTGTGCTGCTGCAACATCATTTTCTAGTAGCACAGGGAATATTTACAGCAAGTGCTTGTGTATTAAATGAAGTCAGACACGTCTTTGATACAATAACAAATACAAAGCTTCCTGCACACAATGAAAGAGAGAGTCAGCATTTCAATGATGGGAATGTTGGGGCTAAACTAACACCCACTGGCCCAGGAATAATTAACCTCTTTATACCTTTTTGGGTCCTTGCATTCCAAGTGGGATTCATCACTAGAGGAGGACAGTAAGTGTTACAAACTCCAGTGCCCTCTGGGTGCAGCCGGTAACAAAGCACCTAAATGATTAAGAAGCCTAAATTCAATTTTTAAAAGTGACTTATGAGCCTCAGTCTCACTGAAAGCCAAGGGGACTTAAGCTCCTACATCACATTTTGAAAATGGAACTTAGGCCCCTAAGGCACTTAAGAACTTTTGAAAATGTTACCCAGAAGCTTTACACTATGCCAGAGTTTCATAGGAGCCTGATAGCCAAAGTTGTCAAGTGGATACAATGAAGCAGTATATTCCTGGGCCACCCACCTTTCAGACTACTGCAGGCTCTCCAGTGGAGGGGTCATTGTGAATGCCCTGCACTGTTGACGAACCTTCTCCTGCATTGGCAGAAGACATCACAAAGCATAAGTGAATGAAAAGCTGTAATGACAGCTCCCAGTCCCATCCATTCAAATTTTCCTTTCCTTTTTCAAACTGTTCATAAATTCCTAAATTTTAAGGCCAGAAGGGACAATTGGATTACCTAGTCCTGTCTCCTATATAGCACAGCTACAGGAATTTCATCCAGGTATTCCTCCTGGACTGAGCCCAATATCCTCTGTTTGATACCGCCACAAGGACATGCAGTCTGAAGCCACCAGGAGACGGAGAATCTATCACTTCCCATGGCAATGTGTTCCAATAATTAACCACCCTCACTGTTGAAAATTTGTGCCTCATTTCTAGTTTGAATTTCTCTGGCTTTATCTTCCAGCCATTGATTCTTGCTATGCCTTTCTCTGGTAGATGAAAGAGGTCATTAGTATCCATTATTTTCTCCTTGTGAAGGTACTTATACATTGCAATCTAGTCATTTCTTTTTGATAAATTAAATAGATTCATCTGTTTAAATCATTCACTATAGGCATTTTCTCCACACCTCATATCACATTTGTAACTTTTTCTGCACCCTCTCCAATTTTTCAACATCCTCCATACAATTTTGGAACCATACTGTATGCAGTATTCCAGTATTGGTCACACTAGTGCCAAATAGAAGTAAAATCCCATCCCTGTTCCTATTCGCTGTGCCCCTCTTAACACATGTAAGCATTGCATTAGCCCTTTTGCCACAGCTTTGCACTGAGAGCTCATGTTGAGTTGCTTGTCCACTATGACCCCTAAATCCTTTTCAGAGTCTTTGCTTTCCAAGACTGAGTTTCCCCATTCCGTAGGTTTGACATGCATTCCTTGCTCCTAGATGTATGACTTGGCATTTGACTATATTAAAATGCATTTTGTTAGAATGGGCCCAGATTACCAAGCAATCCAGATTGCTCTGTAAGCCTGTCTTGTCCTCATCCTTATTTACTACTCCACTAATCTCTGTGTCATTTTATCAGCAATTTTTTTTATTTACTTCAGATCACTGATAAAAATACTGACTAGCATGGGGCCTAGAACCAAATCTGGGAGAACCCTACTAGAAACATCCCAATTCTATGATCATTCCTTAATGACAGCTACTTTTTGATATCAGTCAGTTAGCCAGTTCTTAATCCAGTTAATGTGTTCTTCATTGATACTGGATTGATTTTTCCTTCCCTTTTTGGACTGGCAATGGTACATATCAATAGCCTCATTTAATCCACTGAGGATACTGTATAATGAAGCAGTTACAAATAATTTTAAGTCATAGGGGGATGGTGTGATGGGTTGGATCACAGAAACCCCCTTGGGGTTGCCAACTGATGTGTCAAGACTACTTCTGCCCATGCTTTCCCTGCCCTCCCAGCTTGGGACTTCAGTGTCCTTCCTGGTTTGAGCCAGACCCGCTAGCTTGCTGCAAACCCAGTCCCAGGTCTGAACCACATCCCCTAACAGCTATAGACTTAAACTGAAAGCAGCGTAAGAAGTGTTCCTGTCTTTAACACTCAGATGCCCAACTCTCAATGGGGTTCAAACCCCAAATAAATCTGTTTTACCATGTATAGAGCTTATACAGGGTAAACTCATAAATTATTCACCCTCTATAACACTGATAGAGAGGTATGCTCAGCTGTTTGCCCCCCAGGTATTAATACATACTCTGGATTAATTAATAAGTAAAAAGTGATTTTATTAAATACAAAAAGTAGGATTTAAGTGGTTCCAAGTAATAACAGACAGAACGAAGTGAATTACCAAGCAAAATAAAATAGAACACGCAAGTCTATGTCTAATACAGTACAAAAACTGAACAAAAATAAAAACCTCACACTCAAAGGAATTCCAGTAAGCTTCCTTTTACAGACTAGTCTCCTTCTAGTCTGGTTCCAGCAATCACTCACCCCCCCTGTAGTTACTGTTCTTTGTTCCAGTTTCTTTCAGATAGCCTTTGCTTGGAGACGCTAACTCTTGAGCCAGCTGAAGACAAAATGGAGGGGTCTCCCAGGGGTTTAAATAGACTTTCTCTTGTGGGCGGAGACCCCCCGTCGCCCTCCTATGCAAAGTCCAGCTCCAAGATAGAGTTTTGGAGTCACATGGGCAAGTCACATGTCCATGCATGACTCAGTTTTTACAGGCAGCAGCCATTGTCCACATGCTACCTTGAATGTCCTCATGTAGAATTCTTATGTGGATTGGAGCCTTCCAAGATCCATTGTCTGGTAAGTGCTTCTTGACTGGGCACTTAAATTGCAAATTCCTTTCTAAAGAAACTGACCAAATGCCTTACTAAGGCTATTTAAAATCAAGCAAGTATACAGCCAATATTCATAACTTCGAATACAACAATGACACATGCATACAAATAGGATGAATATATTCAGTAGATCATAACTTTTACATAGATAAGTTACATGGCATAGGTAGCATAAAACATATTCCAGTTATGTCATATATACATTCATAAACATATTACCATAAAGCCTTATGGGGTGCACCGTCACAGATGGATTTCACTCATATGATCAATAATTTAATAGTAGAGACTCTTGTCAGTAAAATTATGCCTTTATTAATGTGATACCATTCAATTACTTAAAAAATGTTCCTTTAAAGGAAAACAAAACCTCAAGTGGTTTTCGGTTGAACTGGCACAAATTCAACTGAAAACCACTTAAGGTTTTTTTTTTCTTTAAAGGAACATTTTTTAAGTAATTGAATGGTATCACATTAATAAAGGCATAATTATTTTCATGTTCCTGGGGTAATTTAACAGTCACTTTGCTCTTGAACTTTGACAGCAGAAGCTGTATAACTGTAATGAGATTTTAATGGAGGAAAGGAGAGGAAAAGGAGTAACTTATAAGAAAAAAGTTGTTCTTTTTGTAATCTTATTTATCTGAATACTTGTTAAATCATATGAATGAGTGTAAAATCCTATAGTTTAAATGTCTATTTTATGTAAGCATAATGAAGTAATAATTTTACTATGAGAGAACTTGCACATTTTAACTGAGCCCTATGGTAGCAAGATCTGGGACAATTCCCCTGAACAAATATTACCAAACATTTTTGGAATGGACCAGATAATTGTTATGTATTGCAGACTAACCTTCTTCCATTGTTTATTTTCCCTTTTTGCTGTTGTTGTTGTTAATGGAGGTACTCCAAGCGGTGGGGAAAAAAACCACAAATTTTCACAGAGAGTAAAAGCAAGAAAACAATAAAGACAGTGGTTCTCATTTTTTCAGTTACACTAAGAGTGCTTTACACTTCCAGAACTTTGTAAAGGCATGCAACTGAGTATCAGGCACATTGGTGAAATTCATCCCCTGTGCAAAAGGGTATGCATCATTTAAGTCCCAATTAAGGTCTTAAAATAAAGCCATGTGGTGGTCTTTTGAATTTCACCTATTATGAACATTTCTGAATTAATAAGCATTTAGGAAAGAAATTTTAGACATATCCTTGCATAGTATTATTATAATGAATATTAGGATAAGAAATTACTCTTTTCCATTGGGTTATGATAACATACCATTGAGGTTTTATGTGCTCTCTAGTTGTTTCAAAGGGCAAGGGCAATTGCCTTAGATTTATTTTAAATTTATCTTCCTCATCTGGCCAGGAAAGCAGGAAACATTCCTACATTTAGAAATGAAAAGAGAAGAAATAATTCTGACGTATATTTTTCCTTGAGGGTTTCTGCCTCTTCCTTTACTTAATGTGCCTCTCGATTTAAAGTGATTTTATTGGCTCATGTATTCCTTTAATGAGTCACAAAACTTTTACCTGATTGCAATTTTACATTAATACTATTTATAATAATTACATAGCAAATGGGTGACATTAGAACTAAAATAATGGATTTGTCTTCTGTGTGTACCACTAAGTGATGATCTGCAGTGGGATGAAAAGTAAAAATCTACATGAAAGAAACATTAAGTGTCTAACAGACTGACAAAAGCAATGGACACTCTGTTTAGGCTGTCACAAGGCTCCATCCTTATCACAACTCTCCTGTGCTTAGCCTATTACACAGAGAGAAAGAAATCAGAACATTAATTTTCTGTTGCAGTACTTTAAATAATGATTTAAGGTGGGTGGCAGAACATTTCTCTGCATTTATCCATTTAGTTTAGATTTTTTGAGTCAAATTCTTTTCTCATTTACAGCCATGTAAATTCAGAGTTACTCCAGTATTATACCAGTGTAACATAGAACAGAATCTGGCCATTAGATAGATGAATTAGTGATAGATGAACCTCTAAATATTTACAGCTCCCATTCAGAAAGCTTCACAAAATTAAAATTTACTTTGGCAAAGTGAAATGAAGAGACAGTGATCTATAAACCACCAAAGCAAGGACAGAAATATACACGTTCAGAGGCACACTCACACTATTCTGCATGAGTAGTGATTGTGCATGTTGGTATCTGTGTGAATAAATTAGAAGGGTGCAAGTGTATGCATTAGGGTGACCAGATGTCCCGATTTTACAGGGACAGTCCCTATAAAAGACATTGCTAGGAGCCACAAGATGTAAGTGCAGGGCAGAAGACTTTAGCCTTACTGCATGAAATCATGAACACTGTACTGCTCTTTCCACCAAAGCTACCATTAAACCACAAAGAAAAATCATACAGTATATAGCTGTCTAATGACAGTCTAAATCCACTGGAAGATTAGTCAGAGCTATTGAGTGAGAGCGTTACTGAGGCTTTATCTTAGAAATTGAACAGCCCTAAGTAATTTTTTCCCTTTCAGTTTACCCTGAGGACTATTACTATGATTGGCAGTGTTGCTGTAGGCATGTTGGTTCCAGGATATGAGAGACACCAGGTGGGTAAAGTAATACCTTTTATTGGGCCAACTTCTGTTGGTGGAAGATACAAGCTTTTAAGCTACACAGAGCTCTTCCTCAGGTCTGGGAAAGGAAGCAGGTTTGAAGAAAAGCTCTGTGTAGCTTGAAAGCTTGTATCTTCCACCAACAGAAGTCGGCCCAATAAAAGCTATTACCTCACTCACCTTGTCTCTCTTACTCCATTTGACAGAAATGCTTTTGGGAGATGTTGTTTCTCTGATACAAATCTTTCACATATACCTCTAGGCTGTGATGGAGCCAACTGGATGTCCCATTACAGTTCAGGTGAGTTCTTGTAAATGTTGTAATTTTTTTCAGAATACCACGGCCAACATTTTCAACATGTAGGTGCCAACATTGCTATTTTAAATTAGGCACCTACATGTATTTTTAGCTACCTGAATAAATGTCCTGATTTGAATGCTGAATACTTAAGCCCCCATTGAAGTTGGCTGGAGTTCTTGTGCACTGCAGAAAATCAGTGCCTAAATATTCATTTAGGTGACTAACTGTAGACATCCAAGTTTGAATATCCTGGCATAAGACTCTCTATAGAAGAATATCCACACAGGACTTAAGTTTATGTTTAATGTTAATGGGACTTAAACATGTGCTTAAAGTTAGGGCACATTCTTAAGCACTGTCCTGGATCAAGGCATTAGGCCCTAATCCTGCACTGAGATCCATGCAAATTGACAGCTAGGTTTATGTTGAGCTCATTGCACAGTCAGAGCCTTATATAGGGTAACATATTTAGCATCTAAAACATTTAATAATACTGTTTATAAATCAAATTGGCAAGGTTCAATCTCTTTTGTAGCCATTTTTTATTCTTTCCTGTTCTATCACTCTATTATAAGAATAACAGAGATAAGCACATTAGAAGTTAGGAAATAACACACATGCAAATAATTCTATTGAGTTCAATGGGACTATTTATATTCTTGAGTTACCAATCTGTGCATTTCTGCAGAATCTGGCTACATTGAGAAAACTCTGTGAAAACTATAATAGGAGTGTACAATGTGCAATATTCAATGGGTTATAATTCCATCATATCATAACCAATTTTCACTTTGCAATCGATTTAAAGTCACTTTGCAATCACAGCTACTTTCATGCCAAGTTTCAATCTTCTATCCCGCATTGTTTCAGTGCAACAATTCACCCCCCTGAAAATCAGAAGCTCATTTACATTCTTAAGTATGATGACCCTCACACTATACAATATCAGCCTTTCTAAGAAAATCCTTTAAAATGCCATCTCTGGAGGTCTCTTAAAAATATGAGCAAAATGCCTTATGCCAAAACACTTACTGCCATTTACACAGACTGAAAATGTAGCATGGGCACCCTTGAAACAGTGTAAAATAGATGCTCATTGTGGGCCTCATTCAGTTATGCTTACTTACTTATGAGTAACACTTTACTGTCCATGTTGCCACATTGATTTCAATGGAACATCACGGGGAGTACAGTACTCCTCAAAGTAAGGATGGCATCATCACACTTTCTATGACTGCATATTGCAAGGTACATGCTTTCGATAATGGGTGTGGAATTGGTCCTCTTCTCACTCTGGTTAGGTGAGAGACCTGAACTTATTGATGGTTAAACAGAAAAGAACTTGGCAAGCCAACTATTCAAGTGTTTATGATAATCTTCCTGCGAAAATGAAGCCGAGAACAGATAAAAGTTCTTTTGTGTCTCTGCCAGCCATAGCTCTTGTCTTCACAGCATGGCAAGATCTTTCACTCTCAATTCTCAAATAATTTAGAAAGAAATTTAAACTCTCCTACAGAAGATTTTGAAAGTAGTTTTCATATAGTCTTGCTATATGCCATGTGCCCTAAAATGACTCTTGCCTGATCTATTTTCTCAGTATTTACAATGCCAGTTTCATTTCTGAAGACAGTTCTCCAATTGTTGAGTTTTTCTCTCCCCATGGGACTGAAGTGATTTCAGCTTTCCAAGTAACTATCCTCCATTAACTGAACTCTTCAGCCTGAATTTTTCATGTCAATGAAAATAAATTGGATTTCCTCAAACATTGTGTCCAGCCTCTCTATTATTAGTTGTAAAACTGCTGAGTTTATCCAGTTACAGCCATTATGACGCTTTCATTTTTACTGTCTGATCTGAGACTCTGATCTTAGCTGTTTTATTTCTTTGCATTTCTCTGTTAGTTAATCCAGTCAGACTCCAGCAATGTAGCTCAGCATTTTCATAATTCACCATTTAAATTGCAAAACTAGTGTAATTCAGACTTATGAGTGCTCCATTTGTCAGAGGTGCACAACAGAGCATTCAGTCATTTTAGCTGTGGTAGATGCTACATCTCTTTTTCAAATACAATTACATTTAGTCAAAGATCCTGGGAAAGTGCTTTCCTTTTTGATGCCATTCTGATGTAAAATAATATCACATGAAGCTGATTATTATTATAAGGATGTCCTTGAGCTGTGCAGTTGCAAAGGTTCTGCAGTTACAGATGCGTTATACCACATACTCCATTGACTTACTTCATCAGCTGAAGAAGATCTGGCTTATTAACGACAGCTTCTTCAAAATACACACAATCCGGCATATCCAGTACCCCAAAGAGTGGTCAATATTCAAACCAATAAACTGAATATGGCTGCCTAGGGACCACTGCTATGGCTTAAAGGGGGGAAAAGAACCCCCTGAAATTATTTTTATATTGTAGTGGAGCCTTGGCTGTTTTTGCTTCAGCCAGTCAATGGTTAGAATTGTTTTAAAGGTACATTTTAAAATACTTACACTAAAACTATGCAGTAATATGTTCTTTGGACATTATACTCTTATACCATCTATTCTAGGGAGTGGAAAAGTATGGATGGATTATTCACTCAGTTATACCAGTGTAAGCCTGGAGTAACTCCACTGAGGTCAATAGAGGTACTTTGGGTCTGCACTGAGGTAGAGGTAGATTTAACTTAACTATCTGCCCACCTACGTAGCTCTAAATTAAATTATTCTTCAGTATGGCTAGATAATATCCGCTAGAAGTGAGTAAAATGAACTTTTATTTAGGACAAGTTAAGAATACTGATATTGAATGACCATGGGCAGTTATTTCTGTCTTGAAAATAAAACTGCAGCTCTAGTTCTGCTGTGAATTATGTATCTTTTTGGTGATTTTAAAACATGATAGGCAAATTGCTTGCACATTGTGAATGCCATCTTAGCACTTCTTGTGTGTGGAGCTTTGGTAGTGTATTACAATGTGAAAGTGGCATTAGCAGTAGAGATATGTGAATAGTAAGTGATCTTGTTCACTTATTATTCCTGAGAGATGGCAAATTATACTAACATTGATTATTCTATTCATTTATTACTGGAGAATGATTAAAAATGTCTGGCTGTTAAAAAGTTTTTCCATTTGCAAAAATGAGGCTTCCATCATTTTGTTGTGTTATTTTCTGCAGTCAGTACCTACCTCTATTGTTTGTATTCACTCAAACACTCTCTCTCTCTCCACTGCTCCTGACACTTGAGTTTAACTGCTAGCGATTTAAGAAAATATTTAGGAAAACATTTCTGAACCACTTCTGCTCATTGTTCCGGTGCTAAATGGTACCAATTGGCATATCCTTTCACTGTGGTTTGGAGCTGGAATAGGGAAAAGATTTTGGTTAGAGATGGAAAACCTAATTTTCTCTGCTAATTTAGGCTGAGTGTCCTGTGTTGTATTATTTGTACTCTGCTGAAGCATGACTCCTCTTTCCCTGGGAAATAGTGTGTATGTGTGTATGTGTTATCATCTATCTATCTATTTATACACACACACGCATATAGAGAGAGATAGAGAGAGAAAGAGTTGTCTGCTGTAATACCAGTCAGTCCCCCAGGGGACAAATGTATTCTCTTATTTATTCTGTGGCCTAATGAGGCATGAGAAAGGCCTTTCTGTTTTTTCTTTTGGTGCATGTTGTAAGTAGAACTGTGTGGAACATACACAACAAAATGCAAATCTACTTCCTCTTACTCTGGGGTCCAGACTTGGCACATTGTCAAACTTCAGCCCATGAACACAAAAAGTATTGCACATGAGCAGGGTTTCTCAAGGTATGTCTACACTGCTATAAAAGACCTGCTGCATGGCCATGGCTGGCCCAGTTTAGCTGACTCAGGCTCACGGGGCTCAGGCTGCAGAGTTATAAAACTGTAGTGTAGATCTTCAAGTTTGAAACCTCAAGGTCTGATACACTGTGAGGGGGAGGGTCTCAGAGCTCAGGCTTCAGCATGAGCCTGAATATCTACACCACAATTTTTAGGTCCTCAGTCTGAGCCCCATGAGCCTGTCAGCTGACATTGGCTCTGAGATTTGGTTCCATGGGTTTTTTATTAGTCTAGACTTACCCTTAGAGCCCTTCTTACCCCCAGCCCGCCTCCTTCCTTCCAATTAACAAATTCTCTATATCACTACAGCAAGCCCCATCTTACCTTGGATGTTTATAGCGGACAGGTAGAGGTTTGCTACCTACACTTGTTTCTGATGCTCTTGTATTATCATTTCTTTTTGTCTTTGATAAAAGTTAGTAACTAAAACCACACCACCTTCAAAAGCATAGTGCTCCATAATATCACCCTCTAGGGTAGCATTTCTCAAATGCGGCCACCATGGCCGCATACAGCCACCAGGGGCTTTTCCTGTAACCACAGCCACCTGGGACGTGATGGGGGAGGGAGGGCACAGTAGCTCTCCCTCCTTCTCCCTGTTGCTCCTGAATGCACTGCCTTGGTGTTGGCTGCTGGGACCACCAGCGGGGATGGGGCCCTGCCCACCTCTGGAGTCACCTGGGGCACAATGCTGTTGGAGTAGGCAGCCATCGAGTTCCCCACTTTCCATAGGATGGTGGGGCTAAGGCTTTGTGCTTCATCCCTGGGGTGGCAGGGCAGCAGGCTCTGGATATGTGGCTTTGGGCTTCAGTCCCAGGCTCAGGCTGTGTGATGGCAGACCCCAGGCTCCGGCCACACAGCTTCGGGCTCCATCCCTAGGTACTGTCCTCCAGCCATGAGGCTTAATGTTCTGGCAGCAGGGCTTCAGACTCCAGCCCCACACTGCCTTCCCCAGCTCCCAACCCTATCTCCCGCACTACCTCCCCCGACCCTCCCTCCAGGGATTAATTTGTTCTCAGGCTTGCCAGGGCTGAGTAAGTCTGCTGTGAATAGTGATACTTGTATGTTTGTATATATCACTTTTCTCAACAGACTTACTAGCTAGCAATAAATAAATTACAATGGCTTGGACATGTATATGTGCATATTTATTTGGTTTTCTTAAAGCTAACTAATTATTTTAGGAAAAAGTATGAGAGTGGCCACCAGCAAGAGTTGGTGGCTGCATTTTGAGGCCACCAAAAATTTTGTCCTGAGAACCCCTGTTCTAGGGCATGACTGAGAGGGTAGAATGCTGCCTAGTTAATTGGTTTCTGCAGTACCTACTGGAAGCATTCAGAGTTTTCCCATCTAAGTACTGATAAGGCCTGGTCTTGCTTAGGCTCTGGTCTTGGAATAGACTGCCTGTGCACACATCAGTGGACATGCACAGAGCCCCTCTGCAATCAGTGAGACTCCGTACAATGAATTGCAGGATCTTAAGCCTTGTCAACCCAGGAAAGTTGCACTGATTTAAACTAAAGGTGGTATTTAAAACCAGTTTAGTTAAATCCTGGCAAGACATTCTTATTTTAGTTTCAGAGTACTTTGGCTTATCTTAAATCAATCCCTAATCAATGTAAGCTAAATCAAAATAAGCCATGTTTTAATTTAAGTAAGTACACACAGGAGGTTACGCCAGATTAACTAAATTGGACTAAAAACTGATTTAAGTTAAATAGGTGCAAATTTCTAGCCAAAATCTAGTTTGTAAGGTCTGATGGGATCACAGACAAAGGCAACGTCTACACTATGGATGCTTCAACACTCTAGCTATGCCGCTCTAATGCTGTAGTGTAGACACAAGCTACAGAAGAAAGTTTTTTTTCCCCATCAGTGTAGGAACTCCCCCTCCCTTAGTAATGGTAGCTAGGCAATGGAAACATTCTTCCATCGACCCTGGCCCTGCTGTGCCTCCAGCATGTGCTAGATCAGCATTGCTACGGCACACAGTAGTGAGGATTTTTCACCCCTGAGCATAGTAGCTATGTTGACCTAAGTTTTAAGTGTAGAGCAGGCATGAGTCAGTAGGGCAATAATCCAATGAAGAATGGCCTTACTGTGAGTGAGAAAGAAAGGATTTAGAGGCTGATATGGACTCAGTGGAAATGGGAAAGATTTTATAACCCTGCCAGAGCAAAGGGTGAAGGAACAGGGTTTCTTAGGCAGGATGATGTTAGTTGGACTAGGGTGGGAGAAAATACTACTGGGAACATGAAGGGAGCAAGTTGTTCCTGTGAAAGGAAGACCCCTTTTGGCATCTTCCACGTCAGATTAGATAAGAAATGCATTTCCAAAGTTAAGCTGGTAGAGCACTGAGTGCAAGAGTTTTGGGTTTGGAGCAGTGACAAGAAACAAAGTGGCAAATTACTCAGGCTGCTTCTTCCTAACTGCATGAAGGCAATTCTGCAAGTGCTTCACTCTGCTACCTAATTTCTGTTCTGTAATGAATGTGTTTGCTTTAGCGATCACTGATTCAAATGAAAAGGAATTATCTTCAGTTTTTAAAAAAATACTATTTTTTTTCCTGAGGAAAATAATACCAGCTGTTAAGATAAATGAATCTGTGAACAGTTGTGTGTCTGTATTGCTCTGATAATGCAGTCCCCCAAATCAGTTGCCAAGCTCTGGTGCTACCATTGTACAATACAAATAAGTTAAGATAATTGTTTTCTCCTTTAACAGCACTTTCATGTGATTAAGCTACTGAGAGTTGGTTTATATGTCAAAAGGCGAATAACTTTTCCAGCGTGTAGCCAGATTTAACTTTGTTTAAAACAACCACCTAAATGCTGCTACATAATTAGACCCTGGGAGATTTGCATATTTCTCCAGAACTTGATATATATTTCTCCTTTGTGACTGAAGAGGAAAAATGTACAGTTTTAGGGATCCAGATTGAATATTTTAAAAGTTACAGTAGATCAGACTGGGGAAGGGGTGGGAAAGCCTTAATTTTCTCTGCAATGCAGGTTTCTTTTATATATATGGTGAAGAGAACAAGCAGATATATTTTTTCACACTTGTAGTTCTCCAGGGGGAAAGAAAGCATGATGTGTCTGCTGTAGTGGAAGAATAAATAATCGTATGTAAACTGAAATGGGAAAAAATGATACAGCATTTGAAAGTTATCTTTCAGCTTCAGCAGAAAAACGTAAATAACTGTGATGCTACATGATTAAATATGTTCACTTTCAATATTGATTCTGCAATCAGATGCAGGCAGTTAGACTTTTATACTCACACGAAGCCCCTTTGAGCTTAGTGGAGTTCCTATGTGTATCTTATTTTAGAAGTAGGACTTTATTTTCTAATGTTTCCCCTAAAGATATTCAGTTTTGTAAAGTTTTTTAGAAGATTAACATGTTACGTGTTTGACCTTCATGAACCAATAGATTTGTCGCATTTCTATCTTTAACCAAGTATTCAATGCTTTAAATATGCCCAATTTATTTGCTGTAAGTGAAAAGGATAATACTCATTTCACAAAAAGGCTTCTAACTGTACTGGACTTCAAAAGATTTTATCTGCAATATCTTTATATTGTAAATGCACTGCAGTCTTCCAGCTTTAAAGGAATGTATCATATAGATTGTGATTTATGGTTAGAACCCTATTGTGAGTGGACACACTTGCTTTCTCACAATTTAGGAGGAAAATTGTTGGAATCTGACTCTCCCTTTTAGGGCAGGTGTACACTACAGCTGGAATCAATGTTCTGAGATCGATCCACTGGTGGTCGATTTAGTGGGTCTTGTGAAGACCTGCCAAATCGACAGCAGATCACTTTCCAGTCGACCTTCGTACTCTACCCCCGATGAAAAGAGTAAGGTAAGTCGACAGGAGAGTTTCCCATCGACTCCCCACGGTGCAGACCCCATGGTAACTCGACCTAAGGTACATCGACTCCAGCTACGTTATTCATGTAGCTGGAGTTGCGTAGCGTAGGTCGACTTACCACGGTAGTGTAGACATAGCCTTAGTTTACTGAATGAAAAACTGATAATTAGTCTCTCATGATCCTGGCTGATCACTGCAACCTATTGGCACACATTTCCACTACACACTGAGGAAAGGTACAGAGACAGAGGGAGAGAGAGAAAGAGAGAAAAGGGACTTTCAGAACAGCAAAGTGGGGGACTGAGTTGGAAAATATAAACAGAAAAGAGGAAGACAATATGCACGGAGCAAGGGTAAGAAAGGCAAAATGTCATGGAAGAGAAAAATTCCAAAATAGACCTATTGTAGCATTTAGTACAAAAAGAAAGGGACTGCTGGCAAGGATGCCCTTCTCATGACTAGGAAGTTGTGGCAGGAACTTTGCTGTTGGAGGAGTACCTGAGGAAGTCTCAGATCCCATTGTCTTCACTCCCAATGAGGTACTCATCAGCAGGAGCAGGATCATCCTTGCTCTTCTTCCTTCCTTCCTGGGAACAGGTGCAGTATGTAGTGAAATAGTAAATGGCCTTCTTACCTTATAAGTTTTCTGCAACTAAAATATATGGATTCATGATCTGAATCTCCACTTCCTTACTCCCAAGTTTTACATTGGTGTGGGGAAGAGGTTCTCACTGTAAATTGTGAATGATCAGGAATGGATAATGTGGATTTTTTTGGTTTGGGTTTTTTATTTATATGTTCCCCCCCATCACCACAGTATCTGAGTGCCTCACTGGCTTTACCATATTTATTCTCAGAACACTCCTGTGCTAGTCCCATTTTACAGATGGGGTACTGAGGCACAGAGAGACTGAAGTCCAGATTTGTAAAGGTAGTTAGGTGTAGCAAGGCCTAACTGATTTAGGAGCCTAGCTCATTTCAAAAGTGACTTAGGCACTGATGCCTAAGTCCCACTGATTTTCAGTGAGACTTCTTCTAAGTCACTGATGCCTTGCAATGCTGAGAACAGCAACCCCTCCATACCTTTAAAAAATGATTTTAGGTGATTTGCCCAAGGTCACGAAGGAATTGTGATAAAAGTTATATGTGCTTGCACGATTGCACCTGAGGTAACTAAAAATCATTGCCCTAAGGTAACTGTTTGGGTATGGAATACATTGGCAGTCACAGTCCAAGTTTTAGCTGATAGATGTTCTCATTAAAAAAGCCTACTGCAGTCACAGCTGCAATCCCTGGTAAAGTGAGTCATAGGCTTTGAGCGGGCCCTCGGGCTAGGGGTGAATTTCACCCATTGCTGCTGCTCACTTTTCAGTAATAACATTGGCTTGATTTTCCACTCCATCATCCCACTTCAGTGTTACAGCAATATATAACATAAAGGATGGATGGTCCAAGAGTTAGGCTATTTGCTTGGGACTTAGAACATCTGGGTTCAATTCCTGCTTTGCCACAGCCTTCCTCTATGATTTTGGACAAATCACAAAGGTCCAATTTTTTAACAATATTTAGACATTGCCCCATTCAGCACTGCAAGGTTGAAGATGTAGGACTAAGATCAGGCTGCTCACTTAGGCAAAGTTATTCATAGACAAAACAGGTTTGTAGGATTGGGCCCCATCATAAATATAAAGGGAAGGGTAAACACCTTTAAAATTCCTCCTGGCCAGAGGAAAAACCCTTTCACCTCTAAAGGGTTAAGAAGCTAGGACAACCTCGCTGGCACCTGACCAAAATGACCAATGAGGAGATAAGATACTTTCAAAGCTGGGGGGGGGGGAGAAACAAAGGCTCTCTCTGTCTGTGTGTTGTTTTGCCAGGAACAGAAAAGGAATGGAGTCTTAAAACTTAGTAAGTAATCTAGCTAGATATGCGTTAGATTCTGTTTTGTTTAAATGGCTGATAAAATAAGCTGTGCTGAATGGAATGTATATTCCTGTTTTTATGTCTTTTTGTAAGTTAAGGTTTTGCCTAGAGGGATTTTCTGTGTTTTGAATCTGATTACCCTGTAAGGTATTTACCATCCTGATTTTACAGAGGTGATTCTTTTACTTTTTTTTTCAATTAAAATTCTTCTTTTAAGAACCTGATTGCTTTTTAATTGTTCTTAAGATCCAAGGGTTTGGGTCTGTGTTCACCTATGCAAATTGGTGAGGATTTTTATCAAGCCTTCCCCAGTAAAGGGGGTGTAGGGCTTGGGGAGGATTTTTGGGGAGAAGACATTTCCAAGCAGGCTCTTTCCCTGTTATATATTTGTTAGATGCATGGTGGTAGCAGCAATAAAGTCCAAGGGCAAAAGGTAAAATAGTTTGTATCTTGGGGAAGTTTTAACCTAAGCTAGTAAAAAGAAGCTTAGGGGGTTTTCATGCAGGTCCCCACATCTGTACCCTAGAGTTCAGAGTGGGGAAGGAACCTTGACAGGCCCCTCGATTGTTAGCCTGATCCAGTGTCCATTGGTGTCAACAGGAGTCTTTTCATTGATCTTAATGGGCCAATGTTGGATTGGGCTCTACATGAAACAGTGACATAGAAGTGAAAGACTCCAATCCTGCAAAGACTTAATTTTAAGCACTCTGAGTAAAATTAAGTGCATATGTAAATCTTTGCAGGATCAAGGCTTATGGTTACATAATCATAGACTCATAGAATATTAGGGTTGGAAGAGACCTCAGGAAGTCATCTAGTCCATTCCCCTGCTCAAAGCAAGACCAACACCCACTAAATCATCCCAGCCAGGGCTTTGTGAAGCTGGGCCTTAAAAACTCCTAAGGATGGAGATTCCACCACCTCCCTAGGTAAACCATTCCAGTGCTTCGCCATGCTCCTAGTGAAATAGTGTTTCCTGATATCCAACCTAGACCTCCCCCACTGCAACTTGAGACAATTGCTTCTTGTTCTGTTATCTACCACCACTGAGAACAGCTAAGCTCCATCCTCTTTGGAACACCCCCTTCAGGTAGTTGAAGGCTGCTATCAAATCTCCCCTCACTCTTCTCTTCTATAGACTAAATAACCCCAGTTCCCTCGGCCTGTCCTCATAAGTCATGTGCCCCTGCCCCCTAATAATTTTTGTTGCCCTCCACTGGACTCTCTCCAATTTTTCCATATCCCTTCTGTAGTGGGGGGCCCAAAACTGGACCCAATACTCCAGGTGTGGCCTCACCAGTGCCAAATAGAGGGGAATAATCACTTACCTCAACCTTCTGGCAGTGCTCCTACTAATATAGGTCAATATGCCATTGACCTTCTTGGCAAAAGGGTGCACTGCTGACTCATATCCAGCTTCTCGTCCACTGTAATCCCCAGGTCCTTTTCTGCAGAACTGCTGCAATCGGTTCCCAGCCTGTAGTGGTGCATGGGATTCTTCCTTCCTAAGTGCAGAACTCTGCACTTGTCCTTGTTGAACCTCATCAAATTTCTTTTGGCCCAATCCCCCAATTTGTCTAGGTCACTCTGGACCCTATCCCTACCCTCCAGCATATCTACCTCTCCCCCCAGTTTATTGTCATCTGCGAACTTGCTGAGGGTGCAATTAATCCCATCGTCCAGATCATTAATAAAGATGTTGAACAAAACCAGCCAGAGGACCAACCCCTGGGGCACTCCGCTTGATACCAGCTGCCAACTAGACATGGAGCCGTTGATCACTACCCGTTGAGCCCGACAATCTAGCCTGCTATCTATCTATAGTCCATTCGTCCAATCCATACTTTTTTAACTTGCTGGCAAGAATACTGTGGGAGACCGTATCAAAAGCTTTGCTAAAGTCAAGATATATCACATCCACCACTTTCGCCATATCCACAGTGCCAATTATCTCATCATAGAAGGCAATCAGGTTGGTCAGGTGTAACTTGCCCTTCATGAATCCATGTTGACTATTCCTGATCACTTTCCTCTCCTCCACGTGCTTCAAAATGGATTCCTTGAGGATCTGCTCCATGAATTTGCCGGGGACTGAAGTGAGGCTGAACATTTAAGCAAAGCTTCTCTGTGAATCTATTCATTTATTGAGAATTGGAAATTTTGATCCAGGGTAAAGTTTCACCATTTCTGTCAGTGATAAGAGGCTTTTTTCTTTCTTTCTTTTATATTTTTTGGTCAGATGAAAAATTGAAAGACTGTGCACTGGAACTAATTACAAATTTTCATTCATCTTAGGTGAATGTGTTATTTTTGAAGAAATATTTAACTATTTGCAATAATATCATCTCTATTCCCATGACATTATCTATTTTTTTTGGTGAAAAACACCTCCCGACCCCTCAAAAAGATCCTAGATGAAACTGCAAAATTGTCCTTTCCCCAAAAATAGTGGAATTGCTATTTTACTAGCATATAGATTTTTAGAATAGTTTTGGTTTTTATGTTCCATCAAAACAATATTTGGTTTCATAGTGATTAATTAGTCTAATTTTAGGCTACAGTAAAGAATGTGTTTTTTATTAAATTGCAACAAGTGAGGCACAGGTTTTAAAGATAATGGTCAGAGAATACAAAACTTACAAGGTCAGCTAATCACTCTCCCAAGACAGTGCAGAGTTGGTCTCCTCAATACGTTTTCTCATGCTTTGAGCAGCCTAGTTCGCTAATTAGCAACATGAATTAGAGGTGACTAATGAAGCTCCTTGAAGTAGTATTTAATATCATTTCACTCTGACTAACATCTGTGAGAATGAGATGCAGATGCTATTAGAGTCATAGTTTGGACAAAGACACTTAGCTGAACAGGAACAGGACACAGAATTTTAAGTCAAAGATATTGCTCTGTTTTTTTGGGTCTGATATGGATTAGCATGAGACACTAAGCTTTATCTCAACAGAATAGATAAAAGATGCCTGATGACTAGTATAGGACAGGATGTTTGCCAGCTACTCATCCTCTTCTTGATCTTCTTTCATTGGTGATTAAAAATATTTACAATTATGACTGACCTGCTAGGCAAACTAGAGAGCTGTGAACAGAGGCAGCTAGAATTTTGGAGGGAGTTGTGACGGGCTTTCCTTCCAGGTTCAGCTCTGTGTGTGACATCAAAATGGCCAGTGAGGAAACAGCAGTGGTGACCTGCAATGGATATGCCATGTTCCTCAATATGGAAACAATGGAAGAATACTCTCAAGATCCAGCAGAATGGAGATCCAGATCCGGAATGGAGAGATGTAATAGACACACTTGTGGATGGCAGTTCAGCCCAGCCTAAATAAAATCAAGCTAGCCCACAAATTGTTCTCCAAACATCCAGGGAAGACAGAAAATCCTTGCTGGAAATTCAATACAAAGATGAATAGAAAGGAAGGAACAGATGGACAACAGGATAGTATGCTACCTTCCTGGAGCCAAGCCATGGGAAGTCACTGTAAGACTGTTTAGGCTTCTGAAGTTGTTGAGCAAAGATCCATTGGCAATGCTTCATCCTGGCACGAATGGCACTGTACAGTGGGATATCTCAGATAATGGATGACTTCAGGGAACTCAGAAACATGCTGAGGAAGAAGAGTCTTCAAGTGATCTTCTCTGAGATCCTTCCTGCCCCAAGATCGAAGGAATACAGAAGGCAGATGATTCTGGAAGTTAACTGCTGGCTAGGTAAGTGGTGTAGGGTGGAGGGGTTTTGTTTTTTCCTGGAACATTGGTTCTCATTCTACAGAGGTGGAAGCCGTCCAAGCTATACAGCCCCCTTTTCCCATAGAAATTAGACTAATTTCCTTGGATAAGCTGGGTAGACTAGTCAGGAGGCTGTTAAAGTAATAACAAAAGGGAAAGGTAAAAAGAGAGATGCTCACTCAGCACAAAACTGAGATGTTGAGAACAAAATTTAACAAGAAACCAAAGGACATGATAGAAGAAATTCTTGAATTGAGTATACCCCAATGCTAGGAGCCTGGGAAACAAACAAGAGGAATTGTAATTGCTCATTTATGAGCATAAATTTAGATCTAGTTTGAATTACTGAAACCCAGTGGGATGATTCACACTACTGGAATGTTAAAAATCAATGGATATAACCTATTTAGGAAAAAGCAAGTGGGCAAAAGGGGAGGGGGAGTGGCACTCTATGTCAAAATTGGCATTATCTGTTTCAAATCACTGATACCTTGGACAAAAATGATCTTGAATGATTATGGATCAATGTCCTAATGGATACACCACAAGATGGGATATTAGTTGGTGCCTGCTACAGACCACCAAATCACAATAGCGAACAGATGACTGCCTCCTTTCTTACCTATTATATGCAGGGAAGAAAAGCTCTGTGATCATGGAGGACTTAAATTTGAGTGACAAATGCTGAAGGTGTTATGCTGCCTGTACCAAAACATCCTCAGAATTTCTAAATATTATGGATGACAATTTTCCTACCTCAAAAAGTATTATAGCCAACATGGGAGAATTTTTTATTAGACCTTGTCTTAACAGATGAAGAATGGATCACAGAACTAAATATTAATAATATTAATTATCTTAGGTCTAAGTGAACATGTCTTGATCACATTTATAATATGCAAGCAGAATAAAGTCCAGATGAGTAATATATACTTGGTGTCTTAATAAGGCCAAATTTACAAAGTTGAAAACAGTTATGAGCCAAATCAATTGGGAGGAAGAATTTAATAAGAAAAATGTGACTGATAATTGGGAATCATTTAAGAACATTTTACTAGATGCCCTAAAAAGCCATAATGAAGGAAGATGACCATACTGGTTTAAAAAACAAACAAACAAACAAACAATAAAACCCAACACAATCTGGTTTTGAGGGGAAGTAAAAGCAGAAATAAAAAATGGAAGAAATGGGAAGTTGAGAGTAATAAATATAAATCAGAAGTTAGGAATTGTAGAAAATTGGTAAGGGAAGCCAAGGAGAAATGTATGGCCAGCAGAGTTAAGGGCAATATTTACTGAACATTTCTGCTTTTTATGCATTATGACTGATAATTCTACTATTTCCATTGATTAATGGTCCAATACTAATTTGTTTTGAGTTAATCACTTGAGTCCACTGTGATTAATTAACAGCCCTACTTTATAGCCTTCTGCTAGCTTTAGCAAAAAACCCAGTTTATCCTTGCTACTTTCCTTTCTGCAAGACCTTCCTTCCTTCCTTATCTCCTCCCCCATTCTTGCTTACCAGTAGAACAGTGGGAAGGTTTATGCTTGCTTCTTTTAAGACAGTTTTTCTTTGTCTTGTTACTGCAGCTTTTTATTTTATTAGTTATTATTTGTAGTGTGGAAAGGATATATGGTTCAAAAACTAAGTAATACTACTAATGATTCTAATGGCCTTCCTTTACTTACTGCTTAGGGTCTTTTTTTGCTTAGTAGTCAAGCTATAAACTTAACCAAACTTAATATGACTTTAATTCTTTGATTCCATAACTGTCTCTACAGTAAGCCATACTTACAAGACAGGTGTAAACTTTTAACAGTGAGCATAATTAATCATTAGCACATTGCTTCATAAATAGGGTAGGAAATATAGAAGACTAAATCATATGATTATTTCAAAAGAAATGAGTTCTGTATTGCAGCAACTGTTAAATATATCTTCTGGTGAGCTTTGTCTGAAGCCAAATTCCCTAAATAATTAAAGGAGTTTGAAGGGTTTTTAACAGTGCATTTTAAATGGCTCATGAAGCATTTTTAGGGACAAGTATTGTGAAGTGATTAACACTATCCACTCCCACTGGAGACAATGATCCAGTGCTGAAGACATTCAGAACTGAAAGAGACATGTTAAGCACATTAGCCAGGACCCACCACTACTGTTCAACTATCTGATCCTGAATCCACTGAAATCAGTGGAAAAGCCAGAAAAATTATGGTCCTCTTGCCTCATAACTATGTAGGGATAGGCCTCCTCCATTCTCCTACACACTCACACAACACAGTTTAGATATTACTTGAAAAGATGAGGCAAAAGTTTGATGCTGTCTGACTCAGTCCTTGGATATGTAGGGAAGAGATCTGCTGGACAATAGGCAAATGTTTGCTCTTAGAATTCGCATAGACCCCAAAGTACACCTACTGGAAGTAAAAGCAAAAGGAAATGTTAACATAACAAATTGGTCTTGAAATGCACCATATTTTCACTTACATTAGACAAATACATTCTAAACCACTGGATGCTGGATACTCTCTGTGCAGGAAAACAGGATCACTGAAATTACCACAAACAATACTAACTATTGAAACAACTATACCTATCAACTTTAAGAGGGAAAGGGACTTTCAGTGACAGATGGTCCTTAATCTACAATGTTTTCCATGAAAAACATCATTATGTTTTCTTCCACTCTCAACTACTGAACAAGGTGTTCAGAGTAAATAGTTCGTCTCTACAGTTCCAGTACACTGAAAGATTAAAAAAAAACCCTCCCATATTTGTAATTGTATCTGCAATTAACTGTAATCATCTGTGTAATTTTGTTAATAAAGTGCCTGATTTAACCGTCCATCTTTCCCATTTCTCCCATCACAAATCATTGGAGGCATAGTTTTACTGGTGGAATTATTTGCAATTGTGTGCTGGGATAGAGCTAAAGATTGCTCCCAGGCACCAGTTAATTAGACGCACCATTTGCACTTACAATTAGTTGTGCCAGCCAATATTTGTGAGCACAGAAAGAGTGGCCAGGCTCAAGGGTCTTTCACACTCAGGCACAAAAAGTGTGTCTTCAGCATAGTGTATTTAATTCAGCTGTTTGAACTAGCATTGGTAAGGGCAGCTGGAACAATCCTCCCAGTAAATTAACAAATGGCACTTGTGAAAAATACATTAGTGGAGTAAAAGTACATTACTGCTCAACCTCTGACACTACACCTCTTACAAAGGCCATGCGGTAGCTGCAGAGCTAACTCTCCCTGCTGAGAAGGCTTTTATATCTCTGTGCTGGGTTTATCCAGCGCTGTGTGTAATCAGCACTTCCATTGTACTTTGTCTCGCATTCTTTCCTCCCATAATTACTCATTGTTGCCTTCTGTTTTGCCTTGTCCTTGAGTCAGTCAAGTCAGAAGCCCTGCATATTTTCAGGTTCAGGTATCACGTTGGTTTCCCCTTCTCATATTCTCTTGCATTGCTACCCACTTGCATCCCAGTGGCACCATTTCCTCCCCATAATGTCTTTCATTTCCCTTATTTCCACAGTTTAACATTAGCATCACTTCATTCACTTAATAATTATTTTCTTTTTGCGAATACAGACTAACACGGCTGCTACTCTGAAACCTTAATAATTTCTCTCTATTTCCTCCTTCCTTTCCTTATAGTGGGCTTGTCTACGCCGTTAGTCTGGGCAAATGGAGTGTCAATCTACTTCGCACTAGCCCGCTGTACAGTAACTGTCCATGTGGGACCCTGCTGCTGCACACTGAAAGTTCCCTGTGCACTTTGATCTACTCCTGTTTCAAAGCTGGGTAGATCGAAATGCACTAGGGCACTCTGAGTGTGCAGCAGCCAGGTCCACATGGTCAGTTAGTGCATGGCAGACTAGTGCACTGCAGACTTACGCATAGACTTTCGGTGGACTGTTTGTATAGACAAGAAGTGGTAACATAATACCTCAGATACTATGTATGCCTACCATTGCCCTCTGCTAGGTGGAATTGCAGCTGTTCAAAATGAGACCTGATAGGAAAATGGGATTTCCATTTTGTTGGAAATTCTAATCTTTCCAAAAAAATTGTTCAGAATCAGAACAAAAAGTCTAAATTTTGACATTTCTCCTGGAACGGAAGTTTAAAAAAATTGTTTTGGAAACATCAAAACATTATTGAAACAATGTCAAACCATTTAATTTCAGTAATGTAAAAATGAAATATATAAATATCTATGTCAATATTATGTTAATATATACAAATATCATTACAATATTGCTATAATATAGAAGTTAAAATAAAATTATAAAGTGAAAAATGAAGCATTTCAACCTTAGTAAAATGAAACATTCAGACATCAAAACAATTCATTTTGACACTTTCCTGTTGAACATTTGTGTCCAGAACAACACATTTCTGCAAAACATTTAGATTTTGACGAACCTGCATCTTCCAACAGAAAACCACATCATCAACAATTTTTCAACCAGCTGTAAAAATGATGATTTATATGTCCTAGTGCTGCTACAACTAGAGTCTTTTAGCTCAAAATGTTCAGCCAAATATCTTTCATACCACTTATCAGCAGAATGTGAAGAGGCAACTCCCAATAGCTTTTTATCTAATGTTTTATCTAAGACTTGCAACTTTTAAATGTTAACACAAAGACTTTTGGGAGTTGCAGCTTCTGTTTCCTGTTTGGAAATGCATATAACAATTGCCTGATTTTGTATTGGTCAAGATGAAATATATAAATAAAATGTTTGAAGAAGTTTTAGGAAAAAGAATAGATTTTTTTTTCTGGTATTCTTTTTGTTGTTGGCAGGAAAGATCTGCAGTTTAGGAAGTGTGGGGGATAAGTTATTCAGTAGCTCAATCAATAAAAGTGGGAAATGAGCACATACTGGAATGAACTGGAGAGATTTTTTGGAAAACAACCTTTAGCTCTTTTACAGCCAAACTTCCATCTTTTTGGAGATGCAATTTGCTCTCACATTTTCACTCAGGACAAGGGGTAAAATCCTGGCTCCACTGAAGTCAGTGGGAGTTTTGTCATTGACTTCAGTGGAGTCAGAATTTCACCCAATGTGAGTACTCCTTCCAGTTACCTGATTACAAGCCTAAATCAAATAGTTAGAGGAAACGTAGTCTCCAGAGGGTCAGGCCTATGCATCACTTACATTTTATTTTGAGAGCTTGGGATGTAAGTGGTACATAGTTCTTCCATTGATACTCGGCATTGGGTTGTGAATTTCACCTTTTGTTTAAATTATGTGGGAACAAATTCCATGTATATAGCCCAGGTGCCTTCTCTTAAAATCTAATTAGAAAGCAGCTGATGAGTCAGAGGTGCATTGGCCTCTTCCCTCTTAAAGGGTCATTGCCTCTATTACTAGAAAAATTCTCCAGTCTCCACTTTGCTTGCCTGATCTTTATTCTGAATAAGCAAGATTCACTCCACCCTGAGATGAATGCTGTAGACCCTGAACATGCTCAGGTGAAAACCCAGAACTTCTAAAATGTGCCCAGGCCAAAAGCCAGGCATATATATGGGGGCGGGAAATCTGCAGAATCACAGCTCTGAGGTAAATGACAAACAGTGAGCATGTGCAAGATTGTGGCTATGGAGCATACCCAGTAAGGGGTGATGGAGAGGTCAGTTAATTGAGCAGCTAGCCAGTCATAGCCTACCTCATACCAGTCACAACTTGTTTTAAAGATCAGAGCTGTCAGTCATAATTCTGAGGTAACAGTTGGTACTAAGCATGTGCAAATGGGATAATTGCTTAAGGGTATATAAAGAAGTCCCAGTAGGACAGTATAAAAGGCTAGCCAGTAGGCAGCAAGAGGGAGACGATCGGGAGAAGATGAAAGCCAGCAAGGGAAGCCAAAGAAAAGCTGCTACAGAGAAAAAGAGAGGAATGAAAACCAAAGCGGAACAACCCTGACTGTCTGGGAACTGAGCAGCAACCGTGATTAAAAGAAAAATCCTAAAGAAGCAGTGAATCGAAAGGGATATCAATGGATTTATAAAGGAAGCTTGCCAGTTTTTAACGTATAGTATTCTACATGTATGTTTGAAGTGTGTGTTTTCTTCGTATTTTACTTATGTAAAATTTAAGAACTGCTGTCAGTGATTTATTACAAACTGGCCATTTGTAACAAAATGCTACACTTAGAATCATTTCAACTATATGCTTGTGTTATTTGGGTTAAACTAATAACACTAATATGTAGGAACAAAATTAGAAAGGCCAAGGCACAACATGAGATTAAACTAGCTAGAGACATAAAGGGTAACAAGAAAAAATTCTACAAATACATTAAAAGCAAAAGGAAGACCCAGGACAGGGTAGGGCTGTTACTCAATGGTGCGGGAATCACAACAGAAAATGTGGAAATGGCAGAAGTACTAAATGACTATTTTGTTTCAGTTTTCAACAAAAAGTTTAGTAGCGATTGGACGTCTAACATAATGAATGCCAGTGAAAATGAGGTAGGATCATAGACCAAAATAAGGAAAGAACAAATTAAAAATTACTTAGATAAGTTAGAGGTCTTCAAGAAATACATCCTAGAATACTCAAGTAACTGACTGAGGAAATATCTGAGCCATTAGTGATTATCTTCAATAAGTCATGGAAGACAGGAGAGATTCCAGAAGAATGGAAAAGGACAAATATACTGCACATCTATAAAAAGGGAAATAAGGACAACCCTGGGAATTAGACCAGTCAGATTAACTTATGTACTCTGAAAGAGAATGAGGCAAATAATTAAACAGTAAACATCTAGAAGATGATAAGTTGAAAAGTAACAATCAGCATGGATTTGTCATGAACAAATCATGTCAAATCAATCCAATAGCTTTCTTTGACAGGGTAACAAGGCTTGTACATAGGGAGTAAGCAGTAGATGTGGTATATCTTGATTTTAGTAAAGCTTTTGATACTGTCTTGCATGACCTTCTCATAAACAAATTTGAGGTAAATACAATCTAGATGGAGCTATTATAAGGTGGGTTCATAACTGGTTGTAAAAAAACCTTCTGTCTGAGAACAGATCAGTGGTTCACAGTCAAGCTGGAAGGGCATTGTAACAGTGTGTGTTCCTCATTGCCAGGCTGGTGCCACCTGCTGGGATTAGCTCCAGGCTAATGCCTGCACTGTTACTTGAGCTCTGCAGTCTGCCTGCAGCCTCTCTTGCAGCCTCAGGAACTGCAGTGTCCTCTTTGTGATTTAACCCTCCGGCCATGTCACTGTTTCTGGGAAAGTTTAGCTCCTAGTCCAGCCACTTCCCCAATGGCAATTGCAGTCCATTGTCCTGCCACTTCCCCAGTGGACAGTAGGGAGGACACAGGCCTGCTCACTACTCTGGGCCCCAGCCCAGGGACCCTCCGGACCACAGTCATTTACTGCATCCCTTTGCTTCTACTATGACTGCATTTCCCTGGATCACTTTGCTGTGGCCCCAGCAACCTCCTCAGTCTCAGCAGCACATCTGGAGCTCCTTCTGTTCTCCCTGGGTTCCTGCCTGCACTGCTCTGTCCAAGGTGCTATAGGATTGCAGCCTTCTCCAGACACAGTCTTCCTCCTCAAGCTCCAGGCAGCTACTGACCCTGCTTTGCCCTGAGGTTCTCTTTATAAGAGCCTGCTTGGCCCTGATTGGACAAATTGGAGAAAGTCCAGAGAAGAGCAACAAAAATGAATTAAGTTCTAGAAACTATGACCTATGAGGGAAGATTGAAAAAAAAATTGGGTTTGTTTAGTTTGGAGAAAAGAAAATTGAGAGGGGACATGATAACAGTTTTCAAGTATATGAAAAGTTGTTACAAGGAGGAGGGAGAAAAAAATTTCTCATTAGTCTCTGAGGATAGGACAAGAAGCAATGGGCTTAAATTGCAGCAAGGGAAGTTTAGGTTGGACATTAGGAAAAACTTCCTAACTGTCACAGTGGTTAAGCACTGCAATAAATTGCTTAGGGAGGTTGTGGAATCTCCATCATTGGAGATTTTTAAGAGCATGTTAGACAAACACTTGTCAGGGATGGTCAATATAATACTGAGTCCTGTCAGGCGTGCAGGGGACTCGACTAGAAGACCTCTTGAGGTCTCTTCCAGTCCTATGATTCTATTGTGGTTTAAATGTTCTTTAAACTTGCAATAAGGGATTAGTATCAGGGATTTTGTGCCTTGTTCAGGATTTTTAGATTATACTGTAGTAGGGATTATTACTTGCTTTAATAAACAGATACTTTGTTTATTATAAGAGGAATACTGCCTGTGTCAATTACTTTATCAGAAGGTTATATCCGTTTCCTTTAGTGTTTCCTTAAAAACCCTGTAAATTTATAACCTGGGGAAGAACAGACAGAGGGTGAGAGATATCCTAGAGGCATCCCAAAATCGATTTTTGGGGTAATACCTCCCTGTGACTGATGCTTTTGTTATTTATATTAAAGTATTGCCTAAACTATGGTAGGTGCTGTACAGACATATAGGAAGACAAAATCTATTCCTAAACTTTACAATCTAAAAGATTAAACTATATTTCCAAAGGTTTAATAGGTCAATATTTTGCTATGAACAGAACTTATGTGTATAAAATTACTCCTCTATATGATGCATTGGGTTTTATAATTGTCATCTCAGTAGTCAGTCACTATTCAGGAAGTTAATGTGAAAAATAATCTGCCACCTTGTTTTCATTTCAGCAAAATTTGTCATAGACAGATATGCAGGGCAGGGACAAGCTTGTTTTAATATTTTTAGATCACAAAGATACAAGTGCTAGGCAATTAATTTCTTATCTAGGCAACTAAATCAAACTGGGCTGATTTTGAAGGATGCCGAGTACCCACAACACTCCTTGTCCTGAGTACCCATTGAAGAAATTGCCTATATTCTTGGTTTAAAAATTGTAGCTAACAAGAGAGGGAGGCAGGTTTCAGCACTGATGACAGACACAGAATACCTTTACTGTAGCTCCATTCAGAAGAAAAGAGTGTGATTTCAAAAAGGGTATGTATGCTATGTAGGAATGAACAAACTTATGAAGGTCCAGAGTTCAACTCAGAAAAGAATAATCAAGTCTGGATTATTTTAGGAGTTTCTAACCCATCCATTAAGTATTTGAAGGTCATCTGAATTATCCAAATATTTTGAGATGTTCCCCTCCTGCAGTCCATCTCCCCTGTCCTTACTTTGTTGGGGAAAGTCCTTCTTCTCCTCTGATGGTGGCAACACCCTTAGGAAAAGCATTTGCTCCATATTCTTAAAAAAATCTTTAGGGAAAAGGCTTGATAACTCCCCCACAGGAGCGTTTGTTTTAGGGAGGAGAGATTCTTTGTGTATGCTGGATTTCCCAGAGTGCACAGTGCACTTGGAAAGCTCATGGGTGTGCAAAACTTGGAATTCCTTAAGCACAATAGTCCTTGAGTGTCACTACTGGGGAAGCCCCACAATGCATCAGCCACAGCAGTGGGCCAAAGTACTCACCACCAAAGTGTGAGAAATGAGGGGGGAAGAACTGAGCCCGTCTGAGGGAAGGGTGAAGGTTTAAGTTGCTTCTTATTTTAATTAAACCAATTTGAACAGCCCATATTCAGACAGGCAGATTTCTAATGTATAAACACCTTGATATCAGTTCTTCAGACTTCCAGTGCAATTGTGCTGTGTGATGCTGGCTCTCATGGTAAAACATAATTCATAATTCATAGTTAATGAGCTAATAGAAGTAGTAGGGCCTTGTGCTTATTCTTTAATTGACCCTCAATACAGGCACATCTGAGACCCAGACTTGGACCACCTATGGTTGGAGTAAGAATTTGCTGTCAATCTAAATGCTGTCACTGCCATACCAGCAAATACAGTCTCACTTTTGTAATTAAAAAGCATCCTTCATAACAAATAGGTTAGGCACAGAGAACAGTTTAATGAATTGCACTAGGTATTTTCTAGATCTACAGATTGTTTGGACAAAGTGCTTATTTTATAAGAATTCCAGACATCCAAAGATTTATACTTATGCAAACACATTTGTAGTACAGCATTGGATTCCTATGGCACCAGCTTGTTGCCATTTATTATTTCTTAGGAGTTTTGTGGAACATTTCTTTTTTGGAGAGATGGGGTGGGAGGTTCTGTAAAAATACACACACACTTTGTGGAACCTGCAATGGATATTTTAGGCTAATCTCAAGTTCCCCGTATTTTCTGACAGTATTATAAGTAAGAGCATAAAGCAGATAGAAAATGAATGCATGAGCTAGTACTTATGTTCTGTAATGTGAAGAGCTAACTAGTGGCTTCAGAAGCCAAACATCACAAAGGCTGCTTTTCAACGTGTTTGCATGACTCAACATTGTCTTGAAAAAGATGAAGTTAGAGATGCAACCTGCTTCTTTAGCTGTTTCCATTTGGTTTGATTTTTCAACAGGAAAGTTCTTTGACAAAAGCAAAGCTACAAACAAGTAAAGTAAAACAAACCAAAATGAATGTGGATGTACTATTTGGATAATAATATTGTAGCCTACAAAGCACCTGTCTGAACAAAAGCATTCTGTTTGGATGACTGAAAAGGAATATTATTATGATCTGAATTATAATAGCAACTGGAGCTCCCAATCAGCAACTTTAGAGACAAAGTACAGCAAATTCCAAGCAGTGTCCAACCCCTGCCCATCCCGAAAAAAACAAAACAAAACCCCATCAGTACAACGGTAGAAACAAGGTGAACATCTGTAAATCCTTTCTGTTTGTTGTTACTTGGAAGTTAAACACCAGTCACAACTGGCTGTTAGTGTTTCAAGGAGCCTAAAGGTATGAAAGGAAATTGGTATGTTAGACTAGTGATGAACACCAAAGACCTCTCCTATTTACACAAATATACAATTACTGCAGGATGACTCTGCTTCAAGCCACAATTCTCCATCAGTGTTTAGCACTGTACTTCAATAGTAGTCATAAAAGTGCCAAGGAAGCACCTCATGTACTAAGCTATGTGATGGATACATGGGTACAGCTCTGGAATCTTTTTTTCAGGCAACAAGTTTGGTTTCCTTTACAGATTATTTCATTGACCCCGGAGCCATAGGACCAGATTCTCAATTGATGTAAGTAAGCGTAGTGCCATTCACTTCAGTGGAAATGCACTGAGTTATACCAGCTGAAGCTCTGGCCCATAGTCTATAAATCACTTAATATTTTTTCTTACAAAGGACAGAAGGAGTAACTAAATGAAGGTTTAGTAGATTTTTTTTTCTAAAGGTTAGGCATATGAAATCACAAAGTCGCCAAACATATTTCTATCTCTTTAGCTGAAAATGCCACCAAAGTTGTTGTTTTTTTCTCACTAAAATTTTTTAATATGAAGCATGGTGGATGTTCACTATAACTCATAATTAAGGCTATGTTTTACTCATGGGTATATTTGTAAAAGTCATGGATAGGTCACGGGCAGTAAACAAAAATTCACGTCCTGTGACTTGTCCATGACTTGTACTATACACCCCTGCTAAATTTCGGGGAGGGGGGCAGCCCAGGGATGTTTCAGGTTCTCATAGGAGGGTATGGGTGCACCACAGGACCCCCACTGGTACTGGGGGGGTGGGCAGCAGGGCACAGCTCAGCCAGGACCAGTGCTGATGCGGGGGCGGTGCGGGGTTCGTGGTGCTGGCAGGCTCCCTATCCGGCTTCGTGCCGCCCCAGAAGTGACAACATCCCTCAGTTTCTAGGTGGAGGTGGAAGCATGGCCACTCAGCTCTGCGTGCTGCCTCTTCCCTGAGCACCAGCTCCGCAGCTCCCATTGGCCATGATTCCTGGCCAATGGAAGCTGTGGGGGCGGTACCTGCAGGTGGAGGTAGCGCACAGAGCACCCTGGCTGTGCCTCCCCCTAAGAGTTGTGGGATGTCACTGCTTACAGATAGCCCCCCCCCCCCGGGGTAAGTGCTGTCCAGAGCCCTCACCCCCTCCTGTGTCCCAACCCACAACCCCTCACCCAAACTCCTGCCAGTGTGTGTGCGGGGTGGTTTGAGACTGCCCCAGAAGTGGCTGGTGCAGATGGCCTGAGGGCCACCGGAGCTCAGGCGGCCCTCAGGCCAGCCGCACCCACTGCTGCAGAAGTCATGGAGGTCACGGAATCCTTGTCTTCTGTGACAAACTCGCAGCCTTGCTCATAATTAGAGTAACTGATTCATAATTTGTATGAACAGAAGGGATCAACAGTTTTGCAAATAGAACATCTCTCTCTTTGCTAATATTCATGTCATCAGTCAAATTTCTATTTTCACAAGTCTGGATATTCAACTGTTTCAGTAATAATAATACTGATTAATTCATAATAATTATTAAAAGATAGCCATAGGATTTTCAATTATAACCAATTATAAAATAATTATGACTGTCACATATATTTCACTTTAAAAAGGAGGCAGAAATTATTGGAGAGAAAATGTGCATATACAGAAGATCATCAGAAAACAAGAGGTGAAGCTTAGACAATAAAGGAGATCATAATTACCTGTATTAGTCAAGCAGTTCCTTTCTTTGATCACCGGAGAGCAGTGTTCCCCCATGAAACAATTTGCTTGAAGAGAGAAGCTAGTCTTTATGATGCAGGAGTGGTTTCATGTAGCAAATTATATAGCAGATATTATTAAATCATAGTTATGGAAGGGAAAACATTAGCTTCATAGAAAAAACTACGCAGTATTTTACAGGATTGTATTCCCCTCTTTGCCATTTTATCCTGATATTTTAATATTCATTACTATTATCAGACTAGTACCAACAGGTCCCAGTCAGGATCAGCTTTCCATTGTGCTTGGCAGTCTAGACACCTTAAAAAATTGTCCCTCCCCTTTACTGTATGGATCTGCCTAGGGTAAATATATACAAGCCTTGTCAAAGTCAGGAGCTGTACATATACCTTCCCATCACCAGGGAAGACAGAAGTATAGCAATCATTTATATCTATTACATTAACTGTAAGGGCTATTGTAATATTCAGTTATAGGCTATGTCTATACGGTGCACCACTGGCAGTTGTGTGT
The DNA here is from genome assembly GCF_009764565.3 of Dermochelys coriacea. Classification (NCBI taxonomy): domain Eukaryota; kingdom Metazoa; phylum Chordata; order Testudines; family Dermochelyidae; genus Dermochelys; species Dermochelys coriacea. The sequence goes on along the minus strand of NC_050069.1, from coordinate 32,504,454 downwards.
AGCTACACGCCTCAATGAAAATCAGGCTACATCCACACTGCAGGTTGTAGCTACATAAGTCAGTGAAAGGTTCTGGCAGGATGGAAGCAGGAGGGAAAGGCTCTGGCAACAGGATACTAACTTAAATAACAATATGGAAGGAGGCACTGTTTGGGTGTGCAGAGAGCAGAGCAGAGTACATACTCACTGGATTCAGACATGTCTTTACTTGCCTAATCAGTGCTTCACCATCTATACTGCTATGTACACCCATGCTAGTGTGTGCGTAATGCATGTACTCTGCACACCACGGTAAAATGTGTGCAATGTAGATATACACATAGAAATCATAGGGATTTATTAGAACACTGCAAGTAACCACTCCCACACCCTAGGCAGGACTTAATTTCCTACTAAATCAGATATCACAACAATAACTTAACACTCAGACAAAGAGATAGCACCCTTTAGGAGTGTAGGCTCAGTCTATACTGATTATTGTAGGATACATCCTAACATAACAAACCCCAAACCTGCGCAAGGAAGCATCAAACTACGTATGTCTAAAGAGAAACAAAAACAGCTAGGACCTCCTTATGCCAGGATATTGCTTCATTCTCTGGCCCTGGGTCTTACCCCTACACTATTTGTGGAAAGGACTGTTGCTCAAGAATTGGACTTTTTAGCCACTTGTGATTCTGGAGCATGAGACATAGTAACTGAACTACTTCGATGCTTATCCTCATTGTCTTTTGGGACAGACAGTGGCCACCTATAGCACAGAGAAGATACATGTCTGGTGGCTAAGACTCTACCTGGGCACTCAGGATAGCTGGGTTTAATTTCTGCCTCTGCCATAGCCTTCATATGTGACACTGGGCAAGTCACTATCTTTGTGTCTAAGTTCCTCATCTATAAAATGGGGATAACAACACTTCCTTTCAGCTACCCTTGTTTGTCTTGTCTCTTTAGATTGTATGTCATTTAGGGCAGGGACCCTCTCTTTGTGTTTTTACTGCATCTAGAAGAATGGGGCTCTGATCTCAGGCCTCTATGCACTATTTGCACAAAAACACATTTGTGTTTAGAAATGGGCAATACTCAATTTGGATATAAAACATCAAAGCAGAGACAATGAGGGAAATCACATTTGGTTGTCCACAGTATCCTCTGACTAGTATAAGCAGTAATGCTTTCTTTAGGTATTGTTTCTCGACCAAGGGTTCTCACAACAAATTTTTGGTGGCCTCAGAGTGCGGCCACCAACTCTTGCTGGTGGTCGCACTGACACTTCCCCCATAAATACTTAATACACTTTAAGAAAAACAAATAAATATGCATGAATACACATCCAGATCATTACAATTTATTTATGTAGAGTTTTTTTGAGGACTCAATAATAAAAAATAATGCTGTAAAAAGGGATATTTGTATGTTTGTTAATACCACTTTTCACATCAAGTCCTGGCAAGTTAAGACCTGGATGGAGGAATGGGGGGGGCAAGGAGGATGGATGGAGGGATGGGGGGGGTGAGACAGCAGAGGCCAGGGGCGATAGATGAGGGGGCCTGCCACTGCATGGTTGGAAGTGTGGGTTGACACCTGGGACTTGGCGCCCTGGGCCAGCACCCTCTGGAGCCCAGGGTCAGTGCCCACAGTTGTGTGGCCAGGGCTGGGGATCAAAACCTACTGCCACACAGCTGGGGGTCGGTGCCCAGAGCTGGCACCTGCTGCTGTGGGACCAGGGCAGGGGGGTGAGTCTCCAGGGTCAACATTTGGAGTCTGTGTCCACTGCTGCACAGCCAGGGCTAGGAGTCAGTGTCCTGGACCAGCACGCACCAAAGCCTCGGGTTGGTTCCTGCTGAAGTGTGACTGGGGCTGGAAATCTGCACCCAGGGCTGGCGCCTGGCACGGGGGATTGGTGCCCATGGCCAGCACCTGCTGGAACCCAAGGTCAACATCCAGGAGCAGTGCACAGGGCTGGGGATCGGAGTGCAAGGCTGGGGATTGGCTGCTGTCAGGGTTTGGGGCTGGTGTTTGGGGTTTGCGCCTGCTGCTGCGCCAGCAACTGCTGGAGCTCAGGGTCAGTGACTAGGGATGGGGGTTGGAGTGCCTGGGGCCAGTGGTTGCCGGCGAGATGGGAGACCGCCACCACGCAGCCAAGGGTTGGAGTCTGAAACCCCATGTCTGGAGCCCGACTCTGCAGCCAGGCTCCTTAAGTCTCCACCGTCCAACCACACCAGGGCTGAAGTCTGAGCCCCACTAAGCTCCTCTGTTCTCCCCCTCCCCGACAGAGAACTCACCTTGCTCCTTCATGTTGTGCCCTACCTGTCTCCGGAGGCATGCAGATTGGCGCATTTAGGAGAAACCAGAAGGGAGGGGGAGACAAAGTTTTGCTGCCCCCCCATCACCACCCAGGAAGCTGTTGTGGCCGCAGGAAAACTCTCTGGTGGCCACATGCCATTTGAGAAACCGTATTCTAGACAATCAAGCATACAAAATGGATGGTGTTAACACTGACATGCTTGACCCTAGAAAATGATGAGTGCCCCAGCAAGATGCTCAGTATGCTTGGATGCTGAAGCAAGCAGTATCTAGCAAGATCAAGGGTCACAGGACATCTATCATGATTCATCTACATCTGGTGACTAAATCAAATATTACGTTGACCATGTATGTGTATATTGTCATTGCTTTTGACTGAATTTCACATATAAAGAGATTGATTCATTCCTGTATCACTCCAGTTTTATACTAGTGTGACTCCAATGGTTTCCAGACAAGGGAGGTGCGGGATCATATAAATGATAAATCAGGACATTAATAAAGTGTTTGATAATTGAGTCAACCAAGCATTACAAAAAGCTCCATCATTTTCCTCTCCCATAGAAAACCCTCAGAAAATCAGTCGCGCTCAACATCGCAGCGTTGAGTGAGCAGGTGGTATGTGAAAGGCACCTGATTTAGAAAAACTCAAAGGCAACCTACATGCAAGAGGCTCCAGTGGTGTCCCCAAAGCTTCCCTTTTCCCAGAGGATGTTGGTGATAAAATACTTCTTGCCCCCTTTCATCAGGTAATCTGAATAGATCATTGCTAACATAGAGAGGTGAATTTACTACCCCCTGCAATAGTAAGAGTGAATCAAGCCCAGTGTGTCCTGAAACTCATCTTGAAAAATTAGTGCCAATTGTCTTGAATCATAGAATATCAGGGTTGGAAGGGACCTCCGGAGGTCATCTAGTCCAACCCCCTTCTCAAAGCGGGACCAATCCCCAACTAAATCATCCCAGCCAGGGCTTTGTCAAGCCTCACCTTAAAAACCTCAAAGGAAGGAGATTCCACCACCTCCCTATGTAATGCATTCCAGTGCTTCACCACCCTCCTAGTGAAAAAGTTTTTCCTAATATCCAACCTAAACCTCCCCCACTGCAACTTGAGACCATTACTCCTCGTTCTATCATCTACCACTGAGAACAGCCTAGATCCATCCTCTTTGGAACCCGCTTTCAGGTAGTTGAAAGCAGCTATCAAATCTCATTCTTCTCTTCCATAGACTAAACAATCCCAGTTCCCTCAGCCTCTCCTCATAAGTCATGTGTTCCAGTCCCCTAATCATTTTTGTTGCCCTCCGCTGGACTCTTTCCAATTTTTCCACATCCTTCTTGTAGTGTGGGACCCAAAACTGGACACAGTATACCAGATGAGGCCTCACCAATGTCGAATAGAGGAGAATGATCACGTCCCTCGATCTGCTGGCAATGCCCCTACTTATACATCCCAAAGTCCCATTGGCCTTCTTGGCAACAAGGGCACACTGTTGACTCATATCCAGCTTCTCGTCCACTGTAACCCCTAAGTCCTTTCCTGCAGAACTGCTGCTGAGTGATTCAGTCCCTAGTCTGTAGTGGTGCATGGGATTCTTCTGTCCTAATTGCAGGACTCTGCACTTGTCCTTGTTGAACCTCATCAGATTTCTTTTGGCCCAATCCTCTAATTTGTCTAGGGCCCTCTGTATCCTATCCCTACCCTCCAGCGTATCTACCTCTCCTCCCAGTTTAGTGTCATCTGCAAACTTGCTGAGGGTGCAATCCACACCGTCCTCCAGATCATTAATGAAGATATTGAACAAAACCGGCCCGAGGACCAACCCCCGGGGCACTCCACTTGATACCGGCTGCCAACTAGACATGGAGCCATTGATCATTACCCGTTGAGCCTGACGATCTAGCCATCTTTCTATCCACCTTATAGTCCATTCATCCAGCCCATACTTCTTTAACTTGCTGGCAAGAATACTGTGGGAGACCATGTCAAAAGCTTTGCTAAAGTCAAGGAATAACACGTCCACTGCTTTCCCCTTATCCACAGAGCTAGTTATCTCATCATAGAAGGCAATTAGATTAGTCAGGCATGAGTTGCCCTTGGTGAATCCATGCTGACTGTTCCTAATCACTTTCCTCTCCTCTAAGTGCTTCAGAATTGATTCCTTGAGGACCTGCTCCATGGTTTTTCCAGGGACTGAGGTGAGGCTGACTGGCCTGTAGTTCCCAGGATCCTCCTTCTTCCCTTTTTAAAAGATGGGCACTACATTAGCCTTTTTCCAGGGGGGACCTCCCCCAATCGCCATGAGTTTTCAAAGATAATGGCCAATGGCTCTGCAATCACAGTCTTGGATACTGTCCTGGCCATAAGCAAAGGGAAATAATGACATGCAAAGTGCAGTACATGCATTTGGAAAGGACTATCCTTGAAGGAATGAGTACAGGAATTAGTGCCAGGCTTAACTTTATTTGATTGCTTTGGGCTCCAGATCAACAACAATCAAGAGAGCAGCAACTATATGAAACTTTATCACTAGTTTTGAGCACTACAGTCTTGAGTATGTATCCAAAGAAGCAGAGTTGGCTGAACAAAATGTATAAACTGCTCAACAACAGCTGGGGTCAGGACCTGTACTGGTTTATTTGACATCAGAATGTGGCTCTTTATTTTTATGGAATTGTTTAATCATAACTTGACAATTTCAGTGAGATTTTGGGCTAGCTGCTGCTGATGGGAGAAGACTGAGCATGCAATGGTGCAGGGGGAGGAAGAGGCAAAGGGAATTTTTGATATTAGTTTTCACATTTCTAAGTGCCTAAAATGCTCTGGTTTAGATACAATCCTCCTCTTTTCCTATGCATTCTGCCACCCTTTGATACCTTCCTTTTCCTTTACAGTGCCAGATGTGCTTTCTGATAGGCAATGAAAACTTTAGGTAGCAAAATTATAATTTCTCATCAAATATCAGATACAAAAGGAACTAGATGAGACTATCCTATTGAAATTATGTGAAACTGGATTGAAGCAGAAGGTAAGTCTAATCAGAATCCAGTACACCTTTAAGAAATGCAGTCTATGTTCATAGAATTTTAATACATTATATTTTAATCAACAACAATATATCCCATTCCTCCCCCACTGCCTTATGATCATGCAAACATTTTTAAATTTCAGCAAAACCTTTGTACCTCACCTTTACAGGAATGATTTTCAGATAGTTTTGGCAAAAATCAAGCTCAGTGTATATTTAACATCTGATCTATCCTTTGTTAGGGAACAATAACTTGCTCTAACAGAGAGAAACTTTTTGATCTAATAAAGAGGTTCTCAAACTTTTCCATAATGTTTTCCACATCTTTACAGAGAGATTGTCTCTTGTCTCCACCTGCTTTTCTATTCCTGGTCACACAGAACACATCCTGTCCCATTCATAGTAGTGGGAGCCACCTGCTTCACAGTTGCATAACATCCCAGTTACAACTACAGCACCTGGAAAATTGCTGAAAAATTAACATTAGGGAAATATTTACATATTGTTTTTCCTTTTAGAAAAGAGATAATTGCTAGTTTTTCCTCTTCATTTCATTTCTTCTCTCAAATGTTCTATTTCTTTCCCCTGAAAACAAGGACCCAGCTGTTCACACAGTAAATGCATAGCAGAATGCTAGTGCTCCATGCAAACCTCTGATTCAATAGATCTTTGCCATCTATAACTCCTATGATCCTAACCCTTCTAGTGATCCAAAGTGCCCTGTGGCCAATGAATGCCTTTCCACCAACTTGTGGGATCAGACCCCATGACATTTAAAATGCAACAATTCACGTTTCCCTTCAGACCTGGAAGACTGATTAGAAGGTGCTATTATTTTACTATTTAACCACTGATCACTTGGAGAACAATCATGTTGAAAATGATCTTCCAGTGATTTCCAGTGATTCAGGCAAATAAGAAATCAGCATTTTTGGGGGGTGCAAGTAAAATAAATCATTTAATTTGTGAGATTCTGCACCTGGTTTTTGTCAGTGTCTAAGTGAATTCCAGTATTTAGGAGACATTATACTTTACTCCCAAGCATAATTGGATTGTTTCAAATTACTTTAATACTTAAGGGTAATTTCTTTATCCAAAATACCTCTACTTTTTCTAGAATAGATAGTGTAAAGGGAAACAAAATAATGCTAGACAAATCACAGTACTCATCAGATGATGGACATAGGGGAATAGTTTTTTTTTTTAAAAAAATCATTTAGTGTCTCGTTGCCAGTGGACCAGAGCTGCCTACTAATTGGTCACTTTACATCCTTCTGCAGCTCATTTTTTCACTTCAATTGCTGTTCCCTTTTTTTCTAAATCCACCAATCTAAAAATCTTGTGATAAAGCTTGTGCTAATTTACATAGCGGAGGTTGCTATAGCAACCTTTCAGAATGTTGCCAGAGGCAACACAGGAGGTAACCTTTATCTTTATGACAGAAACATACTTTAAAGGTTTGTGATAGTTCTGTATAACTCGGAGGTTTTCTTTTCCCCCTCAAGGTGTTTAGTCATGCAATGAAGTCAAACTATTTTAACGTTGATATCACACTCTGCAGTTAAGGGACTGCTGTCATCATAACATAAAGGGCTGTGACCTCACTGCGTATCAAAGCTACAAGAATGGGTGAGCAGTCAGAGCACACAGGTCTCAAGCTACATCTACACTAGCGACAGTACAGCTGTCCCTGAGCAGGTTTGTGCCATAAACCTCCTATTATCCACACTGAAACCTCTGAAGCATGTGTCTCAAAGCAAGTAGAGGGTGAGCAACCTGGCATGGCTGAGGGGTGTGGGTGCGTAAGTGCACACGTAAGACTAGGGCATGGCCCTGTACCCATGCCAGTTTGCAGTGTGGCATGGGGTAAGGGGTCTTGAGTATCAATAGTCCTCCTCGCCAATTCCAATATGGCCTAAACCCTTTTCTTCGTGACCGTTACACAGGGCCTGTTGTCCCCCCCCCCACCCGTATGCACCACGAGTAGTGTGCTGTACTGACCACATCAGAACAACTTTCTGCTGCACTCTTTACAGATCAACAATAGATCCAGCTCTGAGAGCAGCCATTTTGCCCATGGATCATTCCCCGGTGCTGATCACTGTCTGGGCAGAGTACTGCGTCCTCCATGATTTCAGCCAAAGCAGTAGGAACCTTCAACTGTACCCACAAATGTCATGGAGGCTGGAGCAGGCAGGGATTCATTGGACTGCACAAAAGACTGCAGGCAATGGATGAGGCACTTGAGGCTCCCATAGAGGAAGGCCATGGACTCAGTTAGTTGGGAGGGCTTGTTGTAGAAGCTCCTTCTACGAGGAGCAGGACTGGATGCTGTCAAGGACATGAAGTGGTTCATGATTTAATCCTAAACCCAGCCAGTCTGATTGTCCAACAAGACACTGAGGTGGGCGATGAGATAGCAGAAGACCTGGAGGGTGAGGATGAGTTTATTCTGCATCTTTAACCTGGTCCAGCTGCAGTATCCCCCAAAGAGTATCCTGGGGAAGTACCAGTGCTGTCATAGGAACCACAACCCCAGGCTAGTAAATTACAATGGCCCCAATCCTCCACACCAATATTCCTTCTTTGTTGTTGCTAAATTCCCTATGTTAAAGTCCTTAAGTGAGACAAAGTTAAAAATCAATGGTTTTATTGATTTGAGGAAAGTGAAACTGAAAGGATCTGTCTTGGTTTCTAAAGCAGATTTTGTAAACAACTTGCAAAGTATAAATCTGTCTGCCCCTGTGTCTGTCCATTTCTTGGCCCCATGACAGGCAGCAAGGCTCTTGAAGCCTAGGCATGGTGGAGTGGGGAGGAAAAGGTTTTGATTGGGAAGCAGGAAATTCATGTCAAGACAATTTACATTTCTGTAAGGAAAAGGTATTTACAACCCTGCTTGGTCCCTAAGAACTTTGTACAGTTACAGTGCTTTTCCCAGCTCTTGTTATTTCTTTTTCCCCTACAGAGAACAGCTATTCTGCCTGTGGGAAGAGGGAGAGAAGGGAAAGGTCCTGCTTGGCGAAGGGAGAGAAGTTATTTAAAACTTACATTTCTGTAACGAAAAGGTACAGAGAAACATGCTGGGTGTGAGGGCAGGGGGAGAAATGTCTGGTTCAAAGGCTGTAGAAAAATGAGTGTCATCCTTTTTTCCTGTTGTGTGAGAATTGGGTTTATGGTGAGGAGCTGGATTTTCAGGAAAATGAATGAAGATGCAGTGTTTCTCTCCTTCCTTGTCCATGTCACTGTCATCATGCAGGTACAGGCACAAAATTCTCTGGCACTGCCAGCAGCGTGAGGGTTGTGGCTCAGATCACGTATGGCATGATATCACCGCTTTCTGGCTCAGAATGTAATCACTTTCCGTCCTAATTCCCCCACAATCCTGCAAGGATATTTCAACAAATTTCTCCTGCAGCAGGAACTCCAGCTGGTATCTAAGGCTCATAGGCAGTGCAAATGTACTCAGACTGCCTTCATAGCTGACCAAACCCCTCCATTCAGCAACACATAGAGGGGTTATCATTAGCAGAAACATGTGCTCTGCATACAGTACTGGATCCCCTGCACAAGATTGGAAATCCACTTCTCAAGTGCTTCGGTAAGAGCTGCATGCTTATTTGAATTCAGAGTTTGGACAAAAGACATAGAATCATAGAATCATAGAATATCAGGGTTGGAAGGGACCCCAGAAGGTCATCTAGTCCAACCCCCTGCTCAAAGCAGGACCAAGTCCCAGTTAAATCATCCCAGCCAGGGCTTTGTCAAGCCTGACCTTAAAAACCTCTAAGGAAGGAGATTCTACCACCTCCCTAGGTAACGCATTCCAGTGTTTCACCACCCTCTTAGTGAAAAAGTTTTTCCTAATATCCAATCTAAACCTCCCCCATTGCAACTTGAGACCATTACTCCTCGTTCTGTCATCTGCTACCATTGAGAACAGTCTAGAGCCATCCTCTTTGAAACCCCCTTTCAGGTAGTTGAAAGCAGCTATCAAATCCCCCCTCATTCTTCTCTTCTGCAGACTAAACAATCCCAGCTCCCTCAGCCTCTCCTCATAAGTCATGTGCTCTAGACCCCTAATCATTTTCGTTGCCCTTCGTTGTACTCTTTCCAATTTATCCACATCCTTCCTGTAGTGTGGGGCCCAAAACTGGACACAGTACTCCAGATGAGGCCTCACCAGTGTCGAATAGAGGGGAACGATCACGTCCCTCGATCTGCTCGCTATGCCCCTACTTATACATCCCAAAATGCCATTGGCCTTCTTGGCAACAAGGGCACACTGCTGACTCATATCCAGCTTCTCGTCCACTGTCACCCCTAGGTCCTTTTCCGCAGAACTCCTGCCGAGCCATTCGGTCCCTAGTCTGTAGCGGTGCATTGGATTCTTCTATCCTAAGTGCAGGACCCTGCACTTATCCTTATTGAACCTCATTAGATTTCTTTTGGCCCAATCCTCCAATTTGTCTAGGTCCTTCTGTATCCTATCCCTCCCCTCCAGCGTATCTACCACTCCTCCCAGTTTAGTATCATCCGCAAATTTGCTGAGAGTGCAATCCACACCATCCTCCAGATCATTTATGAAGATATTGAACAAAACGGGCCCCAGGACCGACCCCTGGGGCACTCCACTTGACACCGGCTGCCAACTAGACATGGAGCCATTGATCACTACCCGTTGAGCCCGACAATCTAGCCAGCTTTCTACCCACCTTATAGTGCATTCATCCAGCCCATACTTCCTTAACTTGCTGACAAGAATGCTGTGGGAGACCGTGTCAAAAGCTTTGCTAAAGTCAAGAAACAATACATCCACTGCTTTCCCTTCATCCACAGAACCAGTAATCTCATCATAAAAGGCGATTAGATTAGTCAGGCATGACCTTCCCTTGGTGAATCCATGCTGACTGTTCCTGATCACTTTCCTCTCCTCTAAGTGCTTCAGGATTGATTCTTTGAGGACCTGCTCCATGATTTTTCCAGGGACTGAGGTGAGGCTGACCGGCCTGTAGTTCCCAGGATCCTCCTTCTTCCCTTTTTTAAAGATGGGCACTACATTAGCCTTTTTCCAGTCATGCGGGACTTCCCCCGTTCGCCACGAGTTTTCAAAGATAATGGCCAAGGGCTCTGCAATCACAGCCGCCAATTCCTTCAGCACTCTCGGATGCAATTCGTCCGGCCCCATGGACTTGTGCACGTCCAGCTTTTCTAAATAGTCCCTAACCACCTCTATCTCTACAGAGGGCTGGCCATCTCTTCCCCATTTTGTGTTGCCCAGCACAGCAGTCTGGGAGCTGACCTTGTTAGTGAAAACAGAGGCAAAAAAAGCATTGAGTACATTAGCTTTTTCCACATCCTCTGTCACTAGCTTGCCTCCCTCATTCAGTAAGGGGCCCACACTTTCCTTGGCTTTCTTCTTGTTGCCAACATACCTGAAGAAACCCTTCTTGTTACTCTTGACATCTCTTGCTAGCTGCAGCTCCAGGTGCGATTTGGCCCTCCTGATATCTTTCCTACATGCCCGAGCAATATTTTTATACTCTTCCCTGGTCATATGTCCAACCTTCCACTTCTTGTAAGCTTCTTTTTTATGTTTAAGATCCGCTAGGATTTCACCATTAAGCCAAGCTGGTCGCCTGCCATATTTACTATTCTTTCGACTCATCGGGATGGTTTGTCCCTGTAACCTCAACAGGGATTCCTTGAAATACAGCCAGCTCTCCTGGACTCCCTTCCCTTTCATGTTAGTCCCCCAGGGGATCCTGGCCATCTGTTCCCTGAGGGAGTCAAAGTCTGCTTTCCTGAAGTCCAGGGTCCGTATCCTGCTGCTTACCTTTCTTCCCTGCGTCAGGATCCTGAACTCAACCAACTCATGGTCACTGCCTCCCAGATTCCCATCCACTTTTGCTTCCCCCACTAATTCTACCCGGTTTGTGAGCAGCAGGTCAAGAAAAGCGCTCCCCCTAGTTGGCTCCCCTAGCACTTGCACCAGGAAATTGTCCCCTACGCTTTCCAAAAACTTCCTGGATTGTCTATGCACCGCTGTATTGCTCTCCCAGCAGATATCAGGAAAATTAAAGTCACCCATGAGAATCAGGGCATGCGATCTAGTAGCTTCCGTGAGTTGCCGGAAGAAAGCCTCATCCACCTCATCCCCCTGGTCCGGTGGTCTATAGCAGACTCCCACCATGACATCACTCTTGTTGCACACACTTCTAAACTTAATCCAGAGACACTCAGGTTTTTCCACAGTTTCGTACCGGAGCTCTGAACAGTCATACTGCTCCCTTACATACAATGCAACTCCCCCACCTTTTCTGCCCTGCCTGTCCTTCCTGAACAGTTTATAACCATCCATGATTGTACTCCAGTCATGTGAGTTATCCCACCAAGTCTCTGTTATTCCAATCACGTCATAATTCCTTGACATCACCAGGACCTCCAGTTCTCCCTGCTTGTTTCCAAGGCTTTGTGCATTTGTATATAAGCACTTGAGATAACCTGTTGATCGCCCCTCATTCCCAGTATGAGGCAGGAGCCCTCCCCTCACAGACATTCCTGCCTGTGCTTCCTCCCGGTATCCCGCTTTCCCACTTACCTCAGGGCTTTGGTCTCCTTCCCCCGGTGAACCTAGTTTAAAGCCCTCCTCACTAGGTTAGCCAGCCTGCTGGCAAAGATGTTCTTCCCTCTCTTCGTAAGATGGAGCCCGTCTCTGCCCAGCACTCCTCCTTCATGGAACACCATCCCATGGTCAAAGAATCCAAAGCCTTCTCTCCGACACCACCTGCGTAGCCATTCGTTGACCTCCACGATTCGACGGTCCCTACCCAGGCCTTTTCCTTCCACGGGGAGGATGGACGAGAACACCACTTGCGCCTCCAACTCCTTTATCCTTCTTCCCAGAGCCACGTAGTCCGCAGTGATCCGCTCAAGGTCATTCTTGGCAGTATCATTGGTGCCCACGTGGAGAAGCAGGAAGGGGTAGCGATCCGAGGGCTTGATGAGTCTCGGCAGTCTCTCCGTCACATCACGAATCTTAGCCCCTGGCAAGCAGCAGACTTCTCGGTTTTCCCGGTCAGGGCGGCAGATAGATGACTCAGTCCCCCGGAGGAGAGAGTCCCCGACCACCACCACCCGCCTTCTCCTCTTGGGAGTGGTGGTCGTGGAACCCCCAACCTCAGGACATCGCATCTCATGCCTCCCAACCAGCGGAGTCTCCTTCCGCTTTCTCCCCCCAGACATATCATCTGGTCCACTCTCCGCATTGGTACCTGTGGAGAGAACATGAAAGCGGTTAGTTACCTGTGTCTGTGTTACTGGAACCCGGACATTCCGCTTACCTCTTCTGGAGGTCACATGTTGCCAAGCTTCTTCACTGGCCTCTTGGCTCCTCTGTGCAGCCTGCTCTATATCTTTAGAGCTTTGTGCCCCTAGAAGGCTATCCTGAGTTTGGTCCAGAAAATCCTCAGTCTCTCGTATACAACGCAGGGTCGTTACCTGTTGCTCCAGACCTTCAATCTTCTCTTCCAATATGGAGACCAGCTTGCACTTTGTACAGACAAAGTCGCTTCTGTCCTGTGGAAGAAAGACAAACATGGCACATCCAGTGCAGGTCACAATAGCTGAACCCCCCCCTTCCATATCACCTACCTACTATGAGCTTCCTCAGAGACGTTGGCAAGATGTAAGCCTCACTGGGCTCACTCCAGGCGAACTCCCAGGCAAACTCCTGCTGTGAGCTGCTCTGCTGTCCCCGCTGCTCCGCTGCTCCGCTGCCGCTCAGCTGGTTCGCGAGGCTCTGGCTATTTTCAAACAGCCAGGCTTCCCTGACGCAAACACACAGACACCCTAATGCCCGCCCCCTGCAGGCTAGCAGCCAATCAGACACTCACTCAGGCTCTCTCCCTGCCCTCCCAGCAAACACACGCTCGGATACTTCCTCAGCAAGCAAACACACACACTCGGATACTTACCAGTCCCAGGCAAACTCCTGCTGTGAGCTGCTCTGCTGTCCCCGCTGCTCCGCTGGTTCGCTGCCGCTCAGCTGGTTCGCGAGGCTCATCTAGGAGATTGGTAGCAACTGGGAGCTAGGAGATCCACACTGGACAACAGAAAGTGTCCCTTTGTTATCTTAAGCAGTCTAGAAACATTTTGCCTAAAATCTGTTTTAATAGCACTTACATCCACTGATCCATAAAACTGTCATACTATCATCCTATAATTACAAGACTATGTGAAAGAGTTAGCATCATTTTGGGGAACTTATATGGCCTGTGTTATACAGGAGGTCAGACTACATGATCACAATGAGCCCTCTGGCTTTGGAATCTGTGAATCATTTGTAATTCAGAGAAGCAAGGGTCTACACTTAAACATTACAAAATAAGGAGTTGCAAATTCATGCAAATAGAAAATAAGTAGATGGTGAACCTCGGGACTCAGTCATAATGAGATGCCAAAATAAATCCATGTTAATTGTATATAAAGAGAATATAAAGTGCTGCCCCAGATTGTAGACTTTTTTAAAAATCAAACTGTTAAAATTCAACAGAGAAAAAAGCATTTGTTACAAACTGAATTGTTCCTGTCCTACATTCCTGTGCACTTTTGTACAGCTGCCACATTTCATCATAGGGATGACATATTTGAGTGATGGCTGAAATTACTACTATTAAAGCAGAAATGGCAGCAAAGGTTGAGACGTTATCGCAAAGGTCAGAGAAGACTTTTCCATTCCAATCTCCTATTTTCACTCATTCAGTCAGTCACAAAATTTGCAAAATTTTCAGTTTAGGAGCTAACATTTTCCAGGTTTGCTCACTGCTCAAAAGTAAATTGTATTTTCTGTTTGGTTTGTTTCTAGAAAGTTTGAGGAAAATTGGTTTAGCAATTTTTGAATATAAGGAAAGGGGACAAAATACATTTTCTCCTTCGTTTCAGTTCAGACTTTCAAAGAATTTTTTTTCACAGTTATGAGTAGAAAGCAAAACCCCCCATCTCTCTATGGTAAGTGACTGAATGCTATAGTAAAGCCAATGGGACTACTGATGTTCTGAGAGTTAAGCATGTGCTTAGTGCTTTGCTGTAATATGTCTTCGTCTGAAGTCATATATTATGCAATTTATTTTCAATCAACAGCCAGCTTTCACTGGGTGCTATTCACAGGGGGCCTGATCTAAAGCCCATTGAAATTCATGGAAAGATTCTTGTGGACTTTAGAAAGACACCAAGGTGAGGCACTTACTGAATTGAAAATGTAGCAACAAATTTTTGTTATTACTCTCAATTACATTTAACCTACAGCCTGTTGTGTATCTACGCCATACTTTTCAGATAAATGACTTTTATGGCTGGTTGTTTGGCATTAACAGAATAGTACATAGTAAGGATGCTACACAGGTCTGTCTAATATTGTAGAAAAATGGTATGTTATCCAGTAGTATTATCTGAGAAATAGTATATGACCATGTAATTAAGACTGTAGCACAATTAAGATGTACAAGGGGACAGATTTAAAGTTGCACATTCTACCTTAACTTTGTCAATGCCTGGATTCGGATGCTGAAATGTGTATTTTTAACATTCTTTTTATGTAATGTTTTAGATGAGATGTATAAAGTGCTTTAGGATAGTTCAGGATAAAAGGTACTATCCAGATGTACAATATTATTTATTTGTTAAAGCTGGATGAACACTAAAACATTTTTTCCATAAGTATTTGTCTGAATTTAAAAATGAACTAACTTTATCTTTGCGTGCACCCATTTTATTTGGACACTTTTCTCCATCTTTCAAGTAATTTTGTTTTATTTCCATAAATGCTCACAGAAAGTGAATTTTAGCCTCTCAGAGTCAAGTATTTGCACTGGTTGTTATTCATTTTACATGGTATAGGACCCTTCAGTGGGACAGGATACTCCAACTCTCTCAGCTACATCACAGA